>NC_079216.1:49616148-49683648 GCF_029633865.1 Lampris incognitus
AGGGATACCGGTGGCACACCGGTGAGTCATGCACTTGCTCATCGCTTCGTCATCCATTGGTCATATAGAAACTGTGAGCTCTAATCCCCCCCCCCTCCCTACCTCCATCCCGCCTTCTCCCACCACCACCTCCACAATGGCTTGTTATCACGTTAACGTCGCATTTTGACCACCCAACACTCAATCTGGACAACACTGGCGCAACAACCATGCTCTTCGAGGTCGTTAAATCTTATAACGATATAGGACAAATAAAAAAGTTAACTTTGACCAATAAGCCTCTTTTAGAAAAACACCTGTATGTATTGTCCTCGTTCGTGCCCTAAACTCGAATGCCGCTCCCTGAAACCGAGTGCTATCAAGAAGCACTTGTCTGACTCGTCTCCAGCACTTCATGTCCAATGACAGGTGTTTGTTGTGCGAACCACAATCCAATAGGAGGGCGTAGATGTGAGCTCAGCGGGGGGGGGGGGGGGGGGTACGTTCCTCGGCCTGTTGAGCCAGATGTGCAGGTCTAACCGGCTCGCGCTCAGCGATTCATTATTTGCGTGCACATTCCCTTGCTCCTTGCTTTTGTCAATTTGAACAAGTCACTCAAAGCTAACAAACGGGTTTGTGATGTGATCTGTGCTGTGGCGATAGGCACCAAGGGAGAGTCCCACACACAGGCTCTTTTATTACAAAAGAAAAAAAAGAAAAGAAGAAGATGGCCACACCAAATTAAAACGGTGTAGCCTAACAGCAGAGCTTGGTGTGGTTCTTTTTCTTCAGGTGTGCTGCCTGCTTTTCTATCATAAGCTCAATGGCTTGTTACTGTAGCTGGACTGTTATTAAACTTACTTGTATCAAGACTTTAACTCGGTCTGTATCTTTTCGCTGGTGATGAAGTGGCCGAAGTATGAATAATGAAAGAGGTAGTATAGGGTCACATCGGCCAGTAAACCCGACGACTGAAAAACCTTCAAATCATTGTTATCGGGTTTGTTTGTTTTTTAACCATCCATGAAAGCCAAAATAAAACTTTACCGTGTGTGTGCGGTAAAATGGTTTGCTTCCACTGATGCGTTCTTCTCATTTTCAACTCGGTGTGCATCCTGACTCGAGCTTCCTTCAAGACTACCGGTGAAGCGAGGTACTCAACAGGCAGCGCTGTTAGTGAGCGGCTTTCACATGCAAAGCAGAGCGGCAGGGTTTTCTCAGGGATCCCTTTGCCAGTGAGTGGTGTTCCCCTTAGCGAATGGGACCTCAGGTGGCGGAAAACGGTATTGCAGCATGAGTGGAAACGGCATCCCCACCATCTCTTGAACCGACTGCATTGTTTAGCAGCCCCCCCCACCCCGAGTCTCCCTGCAAAAAAAATCACTAGGCGTGTCTGCAGATTTGCATGCTTTTTAGGAAGGTAATTTCTGTGCAGCATTGTTGTCATCCATCACAATTCTTGTCTCCGCATTGCTGTGCAAAAGTTATCATCTCGGTACGTAATTGTGTTTTGCAAATTCACTGATTGCCTGGTGGTTTTGATTTGACGATTGTTCATTTAGCGCAAGCAGCTCATTTAGTGGCACAGCTTCTCGTTTATATAAAATGTAGAGGAGCGCTCGGTCTTTATTCTCCTCTCCCTCCTCCGCTCCCAGCCTCCAGCATCCCATATTATGTAAGGTAGCCAGTATCTGTTCTCGTGTGTAGACTGTGTATCTGAAAATCCATCATACAGTAGCGAACAGGATCATGAAGTGGTTTTTTTTGTTGTGGTGGGGTGGAATGGGGGTGGGCTTGTGGAAGATGTGACACCCCCAACTCCACATACACACACCACAGGCTTTTCGACTACGTTGGTTTATTGAGAAAATGGGCCTATTATGTAAGATGGATGAAGCCATTCATGAGTACAGCATCGGAGTGACAAAGACCTGGGCCAGCAGGGCTTACGCAATAATTTATTTGAAGTTTACATTTATTTATTTTTTGTGCAGAAAGAAATATGTATGTGCATTTTTGTAAATGCAGGCTGTTAATTCGCATGACATGCAAGATGTATTCATTTTGCTCAAATTTATTTTTTTCTATGAATAGACACTGCTGCTCATTCATGGTAAGGAAAAAGCACATGTGTGAATGAAACTTATCCCCGCGTGTGTGTGTGTGTGTGTGTGTGTGTGTGTGTGTTGGCATGGTCTCTACTCCCTCCTTGTGAATGTGCTACCCCCTAGTGCTTTGTATGAGTGTGTGTGTGATGGGGGAGGTGTGTGAGTGGGTGGTAGAAAGAGGTAGAGCGATGCCGTTCATATGATGAACACGCTCTGTGACACGTGCCAGAGCCAGGGATGCTGGGTAAAAAAAAATCATCTGCAGCTCCCTCAGTTTGAGCCCCCTCCTCTTCTTAACTCTGCATTTAGCTGGCAGTGTGTCTTTCTCCATTTCTTTCTCCCCCTCTTGTCTGCTACAGCACTACCAGCTCTCTAAATCTCTCAAAGCCTTCTGTGCTCTTCTCCAGCAACCTTTCTCACATCCTTCATCCATCTGCCTTCCCGTCCACATGTTTGTCTGCCCTCTAACAGCCCACCGACTCTTTTTGTTGTGTTTCGTTCTTTTACATTTCCTTCTTTATAGGAAATATTGCATTTGTCCCTCTTTTTTTTTTTACTAACAAAACCAGATGTTCCTCAGACATTCCTAATGACTCGCTCCCCTAGTTCGTACATTAATTGTGCACTGTTTGTTCATATTCTTCATAAACTTCATTTAAGTGTACCTGACTCGAGTCTGAAAAACTAAAAAGAGCCTATGTGGCTCTGGTTATGAAGCATAATAATGGTCCATTGTGTGTGTGTGACTTAACTGCTCTACCCCAGTACTGTAAAATTCATCGCCACACAGAACTGGCCAACCAGCATATTTGCACATCTTTGTTTGCTGCGGCTCATAAAATGACGACTTAACTCTGCGATTGCTCTTCAACCTGCCAATAAAAAAAAATGTTTTTTTTCTTTTTGCAGTGAACAAACAGTATCTGTTGAGTTGAGTCCATAGGGTTAGTGGCTGTGTCAGGAAAGGCATCCGATGTAAAATTTGGGAAATGGGGAACAAGCCGAAAGAAGAAGAAGAAGAAGAAGCATCTGTTGCGTAGCTTCGAGGTGTTGGCTGCAGAATTCTGAGAAATTCTTGACGTATATGTCCAAATATTCATAACTTCAACTGCACAAACGGCAGAGCACATTGCGAAGAGACTTTGGTTGGCTCTTGGTTTTGATTGTTTGGTTTTATCTAGCTGCAGTGAACGTGGCCTCAAGTCTTTTGACATGCAGAGCATTGACGCATGTAAGGAATGAAACCACTGGAGCCTTTGTCCTTCTAGTTTTTCTGGCTCTGTTTATTGCCTTCCTTGCCAAAATGTGGAATTTGCTGATGTTGGGAGATCTCATCCAATGTTTTGGCTGAGCAAGTTGGCTCTTAATAGTGGATGGTATGGTTGATTGAAGTTCACAGTGTAGAGGAGTACAGTTTGTGAAGCTCACTTTTGTTGCAGGTGTAAAACTTCTTGTCCATTGTAAACAGTACATTAATATCTGTAGTGTTGAGTCTTGGGATGGGGGGGAAGCTGGATGTTGGTGTTTTTCCCCCCAGGGGGGAGGGGAGGGGGGGAGATGAGCATAATCTGAATTTCTGCTTGAATTTTGAATGTGCTGCAAAGCTTCAACAGAGAAACTTTGGTCCGTAACTTTTTTTTCTCTCCTCCAACCGATAAGTATTGCTTTACAGGGAGAGAGAACGCCATATTGAGGTGGGTTTCTTTCCTTGCTTAGTTTCTGGGCCGTGCAGGTAAAATAAAACATCAGTCTTTAATTTCATCATTTTTAACAAAGAACATGACTAAGGAGAGGCTATTTCTGCTTTGTTCCCCAATTTAGCCGGCAAGTCTATCTTAAGCAGCTCTGAAGTGCGTGCCTCCCCCTGCCCAACCATCCACTGCTTATTATGTGCTGCATCCCGATGGAGCAACACAGAGGTGCTGCACCCTGATGGAGCAACACAGATGATGGAGGAGGATGCAGCACCTCTGTTGGGCCACCTGCACTCCAGCACCTTTGTATTTGCAATCATCCCGCGCTTATTGCGGAAAGCAGTTAATTTTTGTATGTTCCAGAAAAGTCAAGATTTTTTTTCTCTTTCCCTCCTTCCAAACTACTTGGAGGATGGGTGAGGACTTTATGGCGTGGTGCTCAGTACAGCAGCATAACGTACGCCTGAGTTGACTGGTTCTGTCAAAGCGTGCAGCGGCTGAGATTCAGTGCGGGCATTGTGTTGGTCAAAAGGCAGTTGTAATTGTTGACCCTCCTGTTTTGGATGTGTATGAATTGGCTCATTAAATGCCTCAGTAGTTCATCTGGTTATGATGCGATGGCTGTTCATTAAATCCTTTTTCACATGCCAGCATCTGGGCATTTGTGTTGTTTCGTACCGAGAGGATGTGTGCTTGAAGGCTACGGAGTAAGGTTTGCAATGAATTCCAGTAGACCCTCTTTTATAGAAACAGGCCTTTTTATCATGACAACATCATAACGACACCACTTAGACTCCTTTTGTGCCGCACAGATACGTCCCCGTACGGGTCCTCTGACAGTCGCCCCATGGGATCACCGGCTCCTCGGTGCTCCGGGGGAGCTCAAGGTTTACAAATCGGGCACTGACCCCTTCTCCCCTGTTCGATCAAGATTTATTTTTGTCGACTTTTGTATTGCCCATGTGATTTGTCTCCCCTGCTATTTAAAGCTCAGTGTGTGTGCCTGAATGTGGAAGGTGGGCGGATGGGGGGGGGGGGAGAGAGAGAGAGAGAGAGAGAGAGAGAGAGAGAGAGAGAGAGAATGTGTGTGTTTTGGGGTTGGTGGTCTTTGGATCCTCTACCGCATCCCTCCCCTCTCGCCTCGTCTCCCTGGTGGGAGGGGCTGCAAGGGGTGCGACAGATTACATAACAACAGTACGTAACGAGAGCGGGGCATACAAGGACTGCAGTCTCTTCTCACTGAGAATCTTAATTGGAGGGGGTGGGGTGGGGGGGTGCAAATATTTTACACTTATTTGATTCTGTCAAGCTCCCTTACGCGGAGGGAAACGGCCATTCCCAGAGAGAGAGTCGCCTTCGGGCTCTTACAGTTTGTATGTTTATTTAGACAAGTCAGGTTTTTTTTTAGATTCGTGTTTTCCGAGCTGAACGCATGCGCAGAGATGCCCGCATCCCACCATGCGTGTTTTCTCCATCCTCGATGTGACTTCGTATTTCCCAAAACACGCGGCATCTCCGCAGCCATTTGACATTAAGCAAGAATCTCGGCTCCTTGGCACGACTGTCAGCAAATATGACGTTTCCCCCTTGTTGGTTTCCCCTCATGCGTTCATCAGACCACTGCCGCTGCCTGTGATTTGCTAGCCTGCAGTACTGGTGTTGTGGTGCTGATGGTGGCGATGGCGATGGGGGATCTTGGTATTCAGGTGCTGCGGCAGGCAGGCAGCTCCCAGACGAGGCAGTGCAGGCGCGCTGCTATTTTTACTCCTTGCTGCTTTTTTTAGACTCGGAATAGTGAACAGGCAGGGACTGCTCTGCTGCTGAGGAGGGAGGGAGGGAGATGGAGATGGAGAAAAGAAAGACGGCGGGGGGGGGGGTTCAATACCTCTCTGAATGTGATGCACACAGCATAGCCGCGGTGCACACGCGCCCCCGTCAGGCCGCTGCGGGGGCAGCATGGTGAGCTAAAGGGTCCGGGGGTTTTGGCATGGAGGAAAGCTGTTCGGAGGTGTGTGTGTGTGTGTGTGTGTGTGTGTGTGTGTGTGTGTGTGTTGGGGCGGGGGGTATGAGCAGAATATTTAAAAGGGATGGTGGTCAACGTATCATTTTGTCAGACGTATTGACTACTTGAAGGCCACCTCCAGTCTTTTGGCTTGCACCTGTGACGGCCCCATTAACACACTTTCACATTTTGTTGCCAGTAGTCGGTCTCTCTCTCTCTCTCTCTCTCTCTCTTGCGTCAGTGGCGCTGCAGCCAGTCACGTGTTTGCTTGCGTAGCTGCTTTTTAAGTGTGTCACAGATGTAATGCGCCGCTCGCAGGAGGGACGCGAAGGCCTGATGGGTGATGGAGAGAGGGGGTTTAAGGGAGATGTTTGGACACGGTGTTCTTTCATTAACCCCGTGGTTTGTAAAAGTTTTCACAAGGCGCCGTACATTTTCACACCGGAATTAAGCGAGTCCGGTTGTAGATATCAAACTGTGTCCATCTTCATCAGGTTGTTAAGGCTCGCTTTTCCTACTATAAATGTATTTTTGTTTTTTTTGAGAAGTCTATGGTTACACGACCTATAACACATCCAGAATTTTCCGAATCTGTTAAGCTAATTAAAGCTTATGCTGAAGAAGTAAATGTGGAAATGTATAAAGATTGTAGAAGTACTTTGTGTTCTCGCGCTCCCCCCCCCCCGCCCCCCTCCACATTTATTGAGAAAAATGTACCATTATATAATGGGTGGGTGGAGTATAGTCATTCATAAGTACAGCACGAGGATTTGAGGGTGGGGGTAGTCAAATGTACAATGGAAAATCACAATTCCAAGTAGGCCTAAAGTGGCCATACAGAATTTACTGAAGATCAAACCACGTTTGTCCCAAAACCCTGCTCTCCTCCCATTTCCTGCCCACCAGTTTCTCTGTGCATCTCCACTTTTCTGTGTGCAAGCGTGTGCAGTGATTGTCAGGTGCATCTTCCGCTACGCCTCGTTTTATCCGCTTCTTTCCCTCTCCTTTTGGCTACTGCAGACGTTCCAATGTGTCACTCAGACAAATTTCGACAAGTGTCGGACACAGCATGTTGACCCGCTCCATGGCATGGAGTCAACACCGGCTGGGGTTCTTCATGGTGATGATGTCAGCAGCCTGCATTGGATGCACTTCTCTCCACCTGAAGGCCATACGTGCGTACATGTATGTGAAACTCGCCTGAGCGCGGCGGTACATGAACCCGGGGTCGGCATTCCGCAGTGATTCCCAGTGTTGAGTTAACAGGAATGTGGTCGGTGCAGCCGAAGCTCCGTTTTTTTTTTAAGCCTTTGGCTCGTTTCGTTGCAGGTGTTGTTCTTGTTACTTCTGCCAAGTTTGGATGACGACCTGTCACCTCTTCTTCGAAAGGTGATGTGCCTGTAACTCGGAAAACGGGAGGAGCGCAGCAAGATATTCAGATCAAGAATAGGGCACGCCGAAGGCACTGGACTCTCTTGAATACAGGGTGGGGAGGACTTCTTGAAGAGTTCAAGTCGACTGAAATCGGACAGTTTAAATGCCAAAAATGAATGGAGAGTTTGTCTCCGTCTCCCTGTGTGTCTGTGTGAGAAAGAAGTGAAAGGAGACCTGCCTCAACACTGATGGTACTAGGGCAGAACTAGCAAGGTGTAGTCTTGCATCTTCTTACTAGCAAGATGATGTTCCTCACTCAAAGCGGGTTTTGGGATCTATCCAATCTCAGAAACGGTTCTGGTGCATTTGGTATCATGACCACGTGGTGCAGCTCATCATAGCATAGTCTATGTATTGAGATTTGGTTACTCATTAACCTTCTAGCTAATGGTGACGCTTCATGCACAAAGGCCTTCCTTTGTACATGAAGGCGAGGTTTGGGAAGACCGCGTTTAGAGTAAAGCAAATCTCTCCTTTTCAGCCATCTTTACATCACGGTGGATGTAGCCTCTCCCTTCCTCTCTGATCTCCCCCCCCCCCCCTACATCTGCAGTGAGAGCCTGCTGTGGTACAACCCACACCCATTGAGGCTTTTCTGCCATGGAGCATTTCATTCTTAACATGGGGGAGGTTTAAAAATAACCAGGGAATCTGCTCTCTTCTCACTTTTGACTTTGTGCTTCTCTCTCACTCTTGCTCCTCTCTCATTCACTCACTTGCCCCCCCTCCCTGTCTCTTCCCCCTTCACTCATTCGTTCGTTTCTCTTGCTTCGCTTCAGTTCTATTTTTAGCCATCCCCAGGATCCCTCTTTACCCCCCCATCCCTGCCCTCCTCCTTTTCTCCTGCTCCATGTTCGTCATCACTCCCGCCTTTCCACATCCTTTCGCCCGTCTCTGTTCTCTGCCAGAGAATGTCCTCTACCTCTATTAATCTTTCATCAACCCTGGCTGGCAACATATTTTGCAATTGCACAAGTCACAAGTGCGTGTGTGTGTGTGTGTGTGTGTGTGTTATTCCTATATAAGGGTGTGTACGCCTGTATTTTTATTTAACATCTTAGCACTCTGTGTCTGTATCCTCTCCCTCCACCATCTCCCCATCTCCGTCAGCCCAGCAGAGGCTGGGTTTGATGGGCAGTGAAGGTGTCGCAACAGCCATGGTTGGTTTTTTTTTTTGACGAGGTGAGGAGAGCTTGGAAAAGGAGAACATCAGCTCTTCTCTCTGTATGCT
This sequence comes from Lampris incognitus, assembly GCF_029633865.1. Lineage (NCBI taxonomy): Eukaryota > Metazoa > Chordata > Actinopteri > Lampriformes > Lampridae > Lampris > Lampris incognitus. The sequence continues at coordinate 49,624,597 of NC_079216.1, forward strand.
ATCTCCTATTGCCAGGCCACCAAGCCATGATTTTGTCATGCCTCCCTATATAAAGTTTTATTAAATGCAAGTTCCCATGGACTAAAAGAGTATCCATTGTTCTGGTCTTTTTTAAAAAAAATATTTTACTTGTTAGCTGCTGCATGCCTTTGTCTTCATCTAAACTATGAATGCCAACGAAGCGCTTGGCATTCTCACAGTAAACGTCAAGCAGTCAACATCAATTGTACAAAAATTCCAAATGGATTATATCATTTTTAAGAAAATCCTTCAGAACTATGCAAGATGAGTATAAATATGCACATTTCTTGATAGCTGCTTTTGTTTCCGAGAGTCATGCTTGATCTGGGTGGGGGTTGAGGACTTTGCAAGCCTTGATCTACAGCTGCACTACCTTCTGTCTTTGTTCTGCCTTCACTTCATTCTCCTTTTTCAATCTATATAGTCTAATCTCTGCCTCTGTAGTCTCCATTCCTCCTTCTCTATCATTGTTCTACCTTGATCTTTACCATTTTATTCATCTACCCACACCACCATTGATTCACTTCTCTCTGTGCCACCTTGGCTTGCATTATCTCCTCTCTAGTCAAATGGAAACACTGCTATGTAGGTTCATATGCACAGTGCTCAAGCAGAGAGGCCTTGTTACAACTTCCGCTAAACTGAGGGAAATGGAAAAAGTAGAGATTCAGACTTGTCTGCTTGCAAATGGATTTGTCTAGTATGTCAAAGCAACTGGCTCCTGAGTCACCAACGAAGGCTCCTGGGTAACGTCCATAGCAGTGCAATGAGCCATTATGACAGTTACAAGTTAGACCTGATATAAAGGTGTGGCATGAGCCTCAGAAAACAGATGCTCAATTATGGGTGTGTGACAACTGCTTTTTCACCCTCGGACATGCACATGGAGACTTCTGAAATCATATAGAGGTGTATATATGCCGGACTTCTGTCAAATAATCACCATTGTACGATTGGTTAATAATGTATAGAGGTGTATATATGCCGGACTTCTGTCAAATAATCACCATTGTACGATTGGTTAATAATGTATAGAGGTGTATATATGCCGGACTTCTGTCAAATAATCACCATCGTATGATTGGTCAATAATGTTCTCATGTGATATGTCGGTCTGTCGAAAATAAGAAGGATTCACAATGAAGTTGTAATGTACAAGAAAAACGGATGAAAAATTGATTACAGCTAGTTGTATTGTTTGATGTGTTTGTAAAGGAACTGGGAGGACCTGATTCTGACACCTTTTCTTCTTCTTTTTTTTTTGGTCTTTCTTCAGTTGTTACAGGGGCTACGGATGGAATTGGGAAATCCTATACGGAGGAGGTAAGGTTCCTGCACCCCTTCTGTAATTTCCTCCATGGGAACGATGACGTGTGTGTGTGTGTGTGTGTGTGTGTGTGTGTGTGTGTGTGTGTGTGTGTGTGTGTGTGTGTGTGTGTGTGTGTGTGTGTGTGTGTGTGTGTGTGTGTGTGTGTGTGTGTGTGTGTGTGTGTGTGTGTGTGTGTGTGTGTGTGTGTGTGTGTGTGTATATATATACTGCTCCTCATTTGTTGAGCACTTTTATTAACACCATTGATGGTTTCCGGAAAGAAAAGAAAAAAATGCTATGTATATAGCTGTTCACTCACAGCCCATGGATCAGGAGCGCTCTTGCAGGCCCATTAACATGAAAGAGTCTTCACACACTTAAACACAGCCTCGCTTACAAGAGCTAATACCTTGGTAACAAGCACACGTTGAATAAGGGCTACCCTGCCACATGCCTCGCCCATACAAATGTGGGTTTTCTGGCAAATGATGTAGTCATATGGGCCCTTTAGCCTGATAGCTGATGGTATTACACAGAGGCTGGTCACTTGCCATTCATTGGAAAGCCACTTTTTCTGCATTTTGCTCCCTAACTGGGCCGTACACCATCTAATTTTGCGCAATCTTTTCTTTCTTCTTCCATTCAAAACTAAGGGTCTAGAGTTACATTTAAGGTGATAATGTGTGAGATTGTTGCTGATTGTTTTTTTCCCCCTCATTTAGCTTGCCCGTAGAGGATTTGCCTTGATGCTGATCAGCCGCTCCCAGGACAAGCTAGATGACGTGGCCAGGTCACTTGGTAAGTGTGTGTGCGTGCGTGCTTGTGTGTGTGTGTCCACAGCATCATGGAAAGCTTTTCAGGGTTGAGAGCTCTGTGAGTAGGCTGATAAGGATGTGTGTATGGGCAGGCATTGCCGTGTAACCTCCCACCCTATCTACTATGGGGTTTCCTAGGCCCTGATGAGAGGCATATCCTGGATAAAGAATTGGAATAATCTCAAGTCAAAAAACCGAGTGATTTAGGGAAAAAATTGAATAAAGAATAACTTATTCTAGTGCTAATCAAAGTGGCCATCTTTTAAATTCTTTCTTACTTGAAGACAGTGATGGACAGCCCTGACTATCTCCCTGCCATCTTATCAAGGTATCCTGGGATAGGCTTCAGCCTCCCAGGACCCTGAAAAGGACTAAATTGGGAGAGAAAATGAATGAAAGGATGGATGATTGTATCCAAAAATAATTCGTCTCCAAAGTTGAAGTGCCAATTTTATCAACAGGGGACCTCAGGCTCCAGATGTATTTATTTTTTTAAATACTGTTTAAATTTTACCCTTAATATTAGGAGTAAGGAGACCTTTAAGCAGTGCTTAAATGTCCTCTTTTAATCTTTTTTTCCCCCCTCTGAAGGTCAGTGAAAGGAACACATGTTGTACCAAAGCACGCTGTGTGCATCCTAACTTTATACCTCTGCTCATTGAGTACAATGAAAACAGAAGCCAACTAGCATGTCTTTACATGTACACAAACATCCTGTTCCTGTGCATCTCACCACAAACAGATTTGCTCAGACATGGAAGGCATTGGTATGTTAAATAAGAATAAAGAGGAAAAAAATAACATCATGTATCTATCTGCCTCGTACAAAGTCCCTACATAGAGATGCTTGTTGGCTGTTACTGGCCTGCTCACAGATTTCAGATAAATGGGGGCTGCCCCAAGTTCAGATAATGCTGTCTGCACTCCATCTCTCTCTCTCTGCCTGTCTCTGACGTCTCTCACAGTGCAATTTCCCCTGTCGTGCCTCCAGTTCACAGAGGGGGTTGATGGGTAGTCACGAGTGGGATGCAGCGTGCCAAACCCAGGCACTCCTCTCTCACGACCAGCTTGACAAAACCATTCCCCGTCTCTCTTTTGTCACTATGCACACAGGACAAACCCACCCAGTCTTTAAAATCTGCCTGCTGATCATTTCATCATCACCTGCCTTACAGACACATTTTCACTTCTTTCATATGCAACCAGCAGATTTAATTACATTTTGATTAAACAAACTTGGCAATCTAAAGTTGCCCATCCAGTCAGTCTCTGTGCTACCGAATTTATCTCTCGGCTTATTTTTTATTATTATTATTTTCAGTGGTCATAATGGTTTGTAATATCCCAAATGAATTGGATGTACATTTCAGAGGGGTTCCAACCTATAAACGGCTCTTTTGTTATTCTTGTACAGCTCTGTAATCACTCCTACACTGCCTGCATACACACTGACGTGCACATTCAACACTATCTTAAACCATTGTCCTGCCACGACTGCATTCGTCACTCGTCATACAAGTATTTGATCAATAAATTGTAATTGCAGCAGGCACGTCAAACAAAAGAATAGAAGTGAATTGGTTTTTTTGTTTTTGTCTTTTTTTTGGGGGGGGGGGTGTAAGAAAGTGCTCGGCTTGTTTGTTGATAAACAGCACCCTCTCTTGTTTGAGTGTGATAGAAAAGGGTTTCGTGCTCCCATTCATTTTTGTGGCTTTTCTAAGCTGAATAACCAGTGTCAAAAACAAGACACTGTAATGAGCCCTTGCACAGCCTGATGGCTGGTTTATAACAAATGTTTGTGGTTTATAATATGTGTGTGTGTGTGTTGGGGGGGGGGGGTAACTGGTTTTGATGAAAGGACCCTTAATTACACATCGTCCTAGATCTCCTTTTTTCTTTTCTTTTTTTTCTAAAACATTGTTCCTTGTACTTTTTATAGGGTCTTCCATATAGAAATATCATGTTTTGCACAAACATTAATCGTTTCTGTCTGTTTCCCCACTTTACAGAAGAGCAGTTTAAAGTGGAAACCAAGACGATTGCAGTGGACTTCGGTAGAACTGACATTTATCAGAAGGTCGAGGCAGGGCTTGCAGGTCTAGAGATTGGCGTTCTCGGTAAGAACCCTTAAACGTCCCTATGTTATAAATGCTATATTCCAGAAGCTGTTATCAGTCCAATGACTTTTCACAGGCGTACGTCTCACATTTATGTATCATACATTGTTTCATATTTAGTGCTGCTTTCATCAAGTAACAGTAAATATAGGATGCATCTTTGCTGGTTTGAGACTTACACCGTCCTCTTGCACTGTAACATAGCACATACTCTCAAATGCAAGGAAGAAGGACCTGTCACAGGAATACATACAGTGAAAGGGCACAGTACGTGGCTGTAGAATATCCTCCATTCTACAAATACACAATCCAATTTCGTCCTCTCATGTGCATTCACGAAGCATGATAAACACTATTTGGGGCTATACGGGAGGCAAGCTGAGTGTCCAGCACTGTTTTGGATCATTGTGTTTTATCATAAGGTGGTGATGATGAGGAGGAAGGTAAACTAAGCCTAATAGACCAAGGACACAATTCCTGTTTCTGATAAGTTGCGTAGTACATAAGATTTGTGCAGACATTTTTAATAGTTTTAGGTCTTTTCTCACACTTTTGTCCAGTGCAGTGAATCAATTCCTTTTGTATGTTACAAACATGTATCAGCAATATGGTGTGTTGACAGATTAGTGCAGAAACATGGTGTGGAGCTGAGCCATTGTTTCCCCCTATGAACACGTGGGGTCCAGATGTTGGTGCTCATTTGTAGGCTTTACTGCTATGCAGGGTCTCTAGAATTGTGTTGTTGTTTTCCAGAGTACCTCTCCAAGTTTGAAAACCCAACCACAGAATTTTGATTTGTTATTTTTGATGCAGGACCAAATTATAGTTTTAAAAGTACCATCTATGCAGAACATTGGGAACCCTGGGCTGTTTTGATGACAAAATGTGCCTTCCTGGTCTTAAGGTGTGGTTGTGGCTTGGACAGAATGCATGTTTCTATTATAGGCTTTTGCTGCCACCTAGTGGTGCAATATCCAACCTCTCTTGGACCCCCCACCCCCCGAGTAAGGTCATTTTTTTCCAAATAGGTAGCATAATTGGTTCTCTCTTCCATCCACAGTTAACAATGTTGGTGTGTCCTACCCCTACCCTGAGTACTACCTTCAAATTCCTGATCTGGACAACGTGAGTTTGTTTTTCCTGTTTATTTCCTCTTCATTCAAACGTTCAAATGCACCTGTGAGTCTTAGGTTTGAAGTCGCCGCCCTAGCAAAACAGCATGGCCACAAAGTGGCTGCTCTTGCTCTTTATTCAAAAAAAGGCTTCAAAGGATTCCACATTTTCAGAGGGTGTGCTTCACCTGTTGTGTACTCCACAATGCTTTTGTTTGTGATCACTGCAACTGAGGCAACAACCCGCATTCCTATCTTGGTTTCTTGCACACAAGGTTTTAATTTGCTGTCTTTTTCTCTTTCAGTTCATCACAAATATGATCAACGTCAACATGACCTCAGTGTGCCAGGTGAGAACGTTTACTGTCTGCACACAGCTATGATTTATATTTTAATAGATACTCCTCCGAGAGGCATTGTTTTGGGATTTCCCGTAGTCTAGCCACACAATTCCTCTGAAGTTCTCACTGGAGGCAGGTTTACTTTCTGTTTGTTTGTTTTTTTTCCTACCACTTTTTTTTGTTTCTGAAGACGAGCCCTGTAGTTATCTGTCGGGCTGAAAATCACCTTGTGTAAACTTGAGCTGATAAAGTTTAGGGCATTACGAAGCTGAATGTTTTGACAATGAAAGCCTAACATCAGAAACATCCAGGGGTACCCTGTTCCTCTTTCCTTTACTTTTCCACCCTTTTGTTCTCCTACGTCCTCCTCCTCCCCCTCCTTGCTGCTGTCTCCACCATGCTACCTGCAGTCCCTCAGTTGTTCCCAAAGCAACGGTGGACTACACCAACGCTGTCTGTACTTGCCGCCCACGTCTCTCTCCTTTTCTCTCTGCTCTCCTTGTCTAGCTCTTTTCCCTCCATCTTCTGCCCGTCTTTTACCCCGCCACCCCCACCCCCTCGGGCTGTTAACCTGTGTTGCTGTCTTACGTGACAGCTGTTGTACATTAACCAAACTTGCTTTGTCTTTTATTCCACCTGTTTAGATGACGCGTCTTGTGCTGCCCAGAATGGTGGAGAGGTGAGTTAAATGATGGGGCCTCCAGGATTTGTGATGTGACTGCGGTCAAACATCAATGGTTTGAATGACGTTTGCAGGCTTAAAGAGGGAATACTAAGCAGAAAGTCTTTGTTTTCAACGTGACTTATCTGGAGGGTTACGCTTTCTAAAGGTGACTCTTTATGAAAACAGAAAAGCTAGCCAGGGATTTCCATTATTGTATCCCTCTACTCTTTTGTTCACATCGCTGAAAAGCTTTCAGTTCACACAAAGTGCTCTTCTTCTTGGCTGCACCGTTCCCATGTGACTCCTTATGGCCAATGAGAGCACAGGCACATTTGATGCCGTGTGAGACCGGAGCGTTGCTCCACTACATCACTGCAGCAACAGGTTGCCATGGCAACGCATCAGGCCACTACAGTGTGGGGGGGGGGCATTTCTCTGTATTTTCCAGTCTACTGTATGTGCTTACACACAGCACACACTACAGGCAAGGGAGTGGAGTTCCTGTCATTAATCTGTGCTCCTCTTGCCATGTGTCTTCTCAGGTCCAAAGGCGTCATCCTAAACATCTCCTCTGCCAGTGGCATGTATCCTGTGCCCCTGCTCACAGTGTACTCTTCCACAAAGGTAAACGTGAATGCACGCCAGCCCCAGTGTTTGAAAATAATGTTGTTTTTTTCCCCCCAAACACTAATGTTGTGTGTTGTCATTATTTGCATAACAAAAGTTCAACATTAAACAGATCCAGGGGTGTCTGATGTATATGTTTGTCTGTTCTGCACATATACTCCTGAACTGGTCTTCCAACTGCATATCTGGAAATGGCATATGTACATTTGTCATCGGCTAATGATGAGTAATTTCATTTATCTCTGCAGAGGAGTTGCAGTGTGCAGCAGCAGATATGTGGTGCAACAGACAATGCAGTGTAAAAAAAAAATCCCATTACTGTACACAAAATATATCATAAAGGGTGAAAGGGATAATCTTCCAGAGTATGCATGATTCAAAAACTCTCTCTCTCTCACACACACACACACTAGATTTGCTTAGTAGGGAAGGGCTAAAAAAAACTATGTATAACGTAATGGCGATATCAAAGGTGAAATATTAAGATATCTGAAGTTGCTACTAAATTATAGCTAGATGCTGTGGAAAGGTGACTAAAAAGGTGACTACTTTTATTTAAATGGCAAAGAAACTGCATATTAGATTTTCCCCATGTGTAGTTGTACTTTTTAAAATTTCTGTAGTTCACTGCTGCTGCAGTGACTTAAGCCATTTAACTTGTTTTAATTTGTGGAGAAATGCACATGACAACGTGAATATTTTAAACTTGACCATGTCTCTTTTCTTTGGCTATAGGCCTTTGTGGACTTCTTTTCCCGTGGCCTTCAGGAGGAGTATAGGCGTCAGGGCATTATCATACAGGTGAATGTGTGGCCCTTTAAACTTGTCTGCTTGGGGAATTTCCCCTTGGTCCTACGCCCTGCCTGGGGAAATCTTTGGAGAACTTGCCCAGGCAAGGGCTCCCAGCAACAAGAACACTTATTCAAATGTTCATTTGAATGAAAAAGCTTTTTGATGTGTACGAATCTACTGACTGAACGTTTATAACAGACTCAGCTAGCCCACAGCTACCTGCACGGATGCTGATAACGTTGTCCATCCCTCATAGGGCCCAGATACTGGGTCAGTTTGGTCTTCCAGGGTTTCTGGAGTTTCCCAGTGTTTACACTGTGTCTGCAGCTGAAAGTTTATGAATCTGACTCTCCTTATGGTCAATGTGTGTACCTGCAACAATTTACCTTTTGAGCAAGACACAAAGCCCCAGTTGCCCTGGATAAGGACTAAAACTGATTAACATAAGATAAGAAAACTGGGCAAGGGAGATGACTGAATTTGTAAGTGAAAGCAAATTTATCTTGACTGGAAAAAGACTGTACTTCTAGAGAGGGCCAAGTATGCAGGTTTTCATTTCAACCAATTACTACACCAGCCCTCTGTGGTGCACGGTTGAGGACTAATAAATCATTCCCATTCACTCATCTGATAAGTTTTCCAGAGCTGGACCCAGCACCCTTCCTTTCTGACTAGCCAACTATGCTAAAACACTGATGGGGGTGGGAAGAATTACATCTTGATGACTAACTACTTACTGATTTTTGCTAATGTCAGCCATTGTTTGTGAGACCCTCTTTATTTATTTATTTTGATTTGACATGAGCATTCCCTTGATTAGATTGTAAAGGCAATTTAATCTCCACAAATTCCCACCTGCTGAGCTCAGTCATCACAAATTAGGGGGAAAAAAAGACATTTCAATTATTTGAACTTTTAAGTGCAACTTAAGAAGTCCTTGGACGGCCTCAAATGAGGACAGGTATTCATAAAACACTGACTTTTCCCCCGAATATTAATAAAACAACTGTTTATTATGGTTGGTGTCTGGCCATACTGCCAAACTAAAAGTTGGTGTGATTTGAACTTAAGCGTAACCTCACTGAGCACTTGATACCAAACGATAACGTGAATAATGTCAGGACAATTATCTGTGATGACTTAATCAAAAAGGGAACCTCGTTTAACTTGATGAACATCTTTGTAATGTACTTTTTTTTTTTACATTTTGAACTACTCATAACTTTTTTAAATTTTACCCTTCCCTACCTTTGTAGAGTGTGCTACCCTTTTTTGTTGCCACCAAGATGACCCGTATCAGGAAGCCCACCCTCGACAAGCCCACCCCAGAGCGCTACGTGGCTGCCGAGCTCACTACCGTGGGCCTGCAGAGCCAGACCAACGGCTACTTTCCCCACGCCGTCATGGTAAGGAGGCCACAATCCATCAAAAAGACATGCATGTTAGGGTTAATACTCCTGTCTGTGCCCCTGAGCACAGTTGCCCACTGCTCCTATACAATAGGATGGGTTAAATGCAGAGAACAAATTCATTGTAACTTGTACAATGACAAAATAAAGTGGCTTTAAAAAAACAAAAAGCCAGGGTTACATTTAATTCTGGGTTTGTTTATTCATTTCAAGATTTTGGGATTTGAACTTTGAAATACCATACTTTAATATGATTGTGGAATTTCAAAAGTACGGACAGCCAGCAAATAGGAAGTTGTTTGCTGTTTGGTTGTCTGAACTGTTAAAATCCTGCATTTGTGAATACCCCAGGCGGTTGCTGTTAACAAACATCATAAGAACAAGAGTCCTTTCAAATCCCAGCCAAAATCTACACCTCCTGTATCGCCTAGCTTCTCACCAGATATCAGACTGGGGACACTTGATCAATTAAACATTAGCAGATTGAACATTGAGTGCATCTAATTATTCAGAAGGGCTGCTGACTTTAGTCATTATCCCAACGCCTGCATTTTTCATCAGGTTTCAAATGTATACAATTGTATTGAGCCCTTCGTGAAGACACTTGCCCACTAAATTAGGACAGGGGAGTCGTAAAGTGCCCATATATTGCAGTTGTGTTCAACAAGCACACGATATTCTCTTGTTAAAATGTTTAAAACGTGACTAACGCTTAACAAACACTTGTCCAGGACACATTAGTTGGTCATTCCATCTTTCTTGTTCTTACACATCCATGCATTCTTTTTTCTTTTCTTTTTTTTAAATGCACATTTTATTTTTCTCCAGGGTTGGCTGACCACCAAGCTGGTGCCCATCAGCCTTGTCATCTTCTTCGGTGCCAGGATGAACCGTCTGCAGCGCACTGGGTATCTGCGAAGGAGGAAACTGCGGGAGCAGAAAAACGGCACAAGCCTGAAGAGTGAATAGGATTTTCCGTAAAATGTCAGCCACTACTGTGATGTTACTGGTCTCGAGTGGAATAGGGGTTTGACAAATTTGCTACCAACAAAATGTCTGTCAAAGAAGGCAGGCACAGAAGTAAAATGAAATGCTGCTCTCAGCAAAGGGAATTCCTCTATTTCTTTGTCACTGACATTGATGGTGGAACTCTTTAAAAACAAAGGTGTTATGTTAACCCTGCTGTTGTAAGCAGTGGAAATGGTGGTTGGTCTTTTTTATGTAATTTAATTTTTGTATTCACACCAAAGGCAAACTTACTGTTTACAAAAGAATGAACAATGTTAAGAGAACTAGAGCTCCATTCTGGGTTGGAATCACATGTACGCGTGTTGTTCTTTTTCATTATATGTATATGTGTGCGTTTTCTTATAATTTTTAATAGTGTGGTGGGGTTTTGTTGCACTGATTTCTTTTTTCTTTGTTTTGCTCTAAATTAAAAGTTGTGGATGCTTATCATTCATTTCTAGATTAAACAAAGCAAGTGCCTTAGTTATGTGTTATTGGTGGTGTTGGTCAATATCAATGAGAGGGAACTGTACTGTGCCAATAGCTGCAACACTAAACATGCATTTTCTGATAGATAATCACTTTTATTCACTAGCTGGCACAAGGACCCATATATGCATGTCAAGCCCAAATGATTTGTTGCAGAATTTACTGACTGCCCCACAGCTTGTACACAACTCTTTTGTGAATGTGTTGTCTGCCAAAGATCCCTTCATGACTTGTTCTGTCCACTCCCACCAGAGACATTTTGTTTCTTTCGTTGACACCCAAAGGGCGTTGTTAAAAATTCTAGGTGTGATACTGCTTTTAAGACGCTTGAAATGTATATCAGGGTTTCTAAATATAGAATGCACTGTTCCATCTGTTTTGCTACAGGAAAAGATATATTTCTATTTGTTAATAAAGACTTTATAATATTTTGTCTCGCCTGTCGCCCAATGACTGCTAGGATAGGCTCCGGCGACCCTGAGAGCAGGATAAGCGGTCTGGTTAATGGATGGAAGGATGTTTTTTTCAGCATAATTAAGATGTTAAACATTTTAATTCTTTGTAGCAGAGTGGAAAATACGAGGTTCTCACTAAGCCATCTCAATTTTAAGAAAAAATGTAGTCTTATAATACAATGTAAAATGCTTTTCATTGCATTCAAATGCTTTTCATGTTTTTTGGATACTTGTTTGATTGCTTAAACTTCATGGGGTACATTTTAATCCCTTTGGAGTTTATACACTATAAACTCACAGCAGTCGACCTGTAACCGGGGGCGATATTATGAACCCTACATAGCCCTCGCCAAAATCCCGTACCCTGTCCCAAATCTCGCGAACGGACGCCGGATTTCCGCTGCGTTGCTAAGGAAACAATCAACTATCAACTCGGCGCGAAGCAAAGCTAACGTTAGCTACCTTCAATTTTGTAATTTTGTATTTTTCGCAATTTTGGACAGCTGGCTGCTTTTGTAATTTTGGACTGCTGGCTGTCAACAACAGAACGGAGGTAAGTAACGTTAGTTGTCTGAACATGAACATATATCTAATAAATAGACTTTCTCACATTTAAGAAAGCTGATCAGTAAGTTGTTACCTGTGTATAAATGTAAAAGTCATATTACTACAATATAGGAGCTCGTTTTGTTTGTAGTCATGATAAGGGGTGAAGTATCCTATGCTCAAACGTGGAGCAAGCAAAGGTTGAGTTAAAAACGTTAATGTTGATTGTGGATAACTTAGACAGGTTAAATTGTGGGTGTACAGCGTTTCCTTGATGAGCGCTAACCCCATAACAACATATTTTCGCGTTGCTACGGTGGCGCACACGTGACAAAGCCAGAAACGGGATTTTGGCGAGGCCTATGTAGGGTTCATAATATCGCTAACCGGGGGGGGGGGGGGGGTGTGAGATGGGTAGTAGGGCCGACGGAAACATTGGCAACATCTCAGTTCCGGGTAGGGGTTATTTTCATGTAACCCTGGACATCGGCCGTTGCTGCCACGATTGCCGCGTTTATGATATTTAAAGCTGTCTTGAATCAGGTTTTCTTGCTCAAGCCATCAGATGAGTATCGGCATTTAGAAATCATGCGCAGCCGTAATGAAACGTGTAAGTCCGTTGTTGTGAGAGCTAATATTCTATTGAATTAACCGGCTTTGAGGACGTTAACTCGCCAGATAACATTGTTTAGCTGACACCGTTGCCAGAAAACGTTGTTTCTTGAGGTAATCTACATTAAATAACGTTTCGTTAACCTAAACTTATTTGTGGTTATTTTAATGTAGCTTTTAACTCTAGTCATGCATGCTAGCCACGGTTTGACTCTTTAAACTCGGGTCACACTGGAAATCGTGACGTGTAATTATAACTCGAGTTCTCCCTCATCGCTGCTGCAACGGAGGTCGAAAATAACGGCTTTTCCCAAGAGTCGTGGACTAAATGTTTAGTCGCTGTTAAAAATGAGTAGGTAAGCCATGATGTTGATTTTTAATTCAGCCTCTACTCTGAACTTCATCTACGCTTCAGGTCGACGGTTTTTTTGTCAGACACACGATCGCGCCCCTAGTGGCGCTTGATGGTATGCACAAAAGTCAGGTTTCGTTTATTTCGAACATGCAAAAATAACAAAATAAAATACACAGGCAGGAATGCAAGAACAAATGGAAATAATAGTGAACATATTTTGCAAACTCTGCAACAACACAAGTAATAACTAGACTGTGTTCGAAAAGGACGTAGGATGAAGTAAAGAACTTTTCTGGTCCTACCCCTTTCTTATACTTTATCAATCAATCAAAACAAAACAAAGCTTTCAAGACAAAACAAAAGTGTAAAATAAAGAAAAGAAATGCAAATGCATAGAGATCAAAGTAAACAAAACAATACAAGTCAAACAAGGCACCTTACACGTCATGTGTCATGTCACATTATTCCAATCCACCTCTTTGTTCATCCATCCTATATCTATTCAATATGTTGTTTTTAAAGAGTTGTTTAAACTTACTTATTGATGTACACATCTTCATGTCTTTTGTACAGTTGTTCCATAGATTGACTGTGGAACAACTGTATAACCTAAGGAGCTGTATTCACAAGGAGTGTGCACAGAAGATGGGAGTGTGGGATTTATTTTTAAATAAGTAAAAAGCAGCACATTTAAAAATGACTGGTAAATGGACGACTCAGAGATAAGAGCCTCTTTCAGTTCACGCTGACGATGAAAATCGATTCAGCTGCGTGGTACCGTAATATGGAAAATCAAGAATGCTGAAATAATAGATGAATACACGAATCACGTTAGAAATACCTTAGTTGATGATGTAAAGACATCCTACACAAGCAGGGAAAGAGACAGGAGACATTGTCATGTCATGTGTAAATAAATGCTATCTGTAAATCTTACAGACTGAAGCTGTATGTGTGAACAGGGAAAATCACCTCCGGTGCCGGAAAAATCATTCCGACAATGTTACAGAATGTATGTTTGAAATCGGCCTATCGGTGTGATAATCGTTGAAAGTAAAATTTCCAATGGGTGGATTGAATAGCAAAAACTCTTCTGGGAAGCAGCGGCTCCACCTGCTAATCCACTCTATTCTCTTCTATGTAGATATGATGAGAACTAAGCATCAGTGTGCCAGTCATACCCGGCTCCAGGACCAAATCTCTACCAAAACGTTCATGTCCAGCAGGAAGTGTAGGTCAAACTATAATATACTGCTATATTTGATTTAATTCGACATGCCCTACTTAAAGGGTCACAAGGAAAGGTAATTATTTTTCAGTTTATTTTCAGTGTTAGAATCAAAGACACTCTTGTACACACATTTCTGTGCTCCCACCCAGGTTCCTATTATGATATAGTTTTATTTTCGGGGGTTATTTTGGGCCCCAAAATCATTAAGAGGTGCATTTTTGGTCATGGTGTGTTGAGACACAAGTTTTTCTTCATTTTCACATAAAGTTTCAGCAATTATTTTTCGGAAACGGCAATCTCTACAGTTGCTAGATTAAAAAATAATAACCAAGAATGGTGTTTTTTTAAAGTGAAATTTAAAGTCTTTGTCTCCTACTTCTGGTAAGAGTAATAAAAATAATTTGCACTTAAATGGACACGTTAGTGATGAACTGCTGCCTTGTACAGGCTTTTTACCGTGGTAAAATGACTATTTGTGTAAATTGTAGATTTTATAATAGGATGAGAAGAGTTATACAATTAAGCCGGCAGTTTAAAATCCTAAATTACATACATATCATGAAATAATTATTAAATAATACACTTACAGTACATGTATTACTATTCGTATTAACTATAATAATTATTACCGCTATTATTGTCATTATCATTATTACTTTTCTTTTAATTTGGTGTTTCAGGATCTCTCCACTAGATGGCGCTCATTACTCCATTTTTACTTTCCCGGCGCCATGTTTGGAAGATGACGTCTTCGGGGGGGGGGCTTAGACACGGAAGTGCCATAGACTCCAATATAACTGCTGTAAAAGTTTATAACTGCTATAAAAATTCTGTTTCAAGGATAATGTTGAATAAAATGTCATAGAGATCACAATTTCCGAGCCCATATAAAAAGACTTCGAATGCGTTTAGCCGTCGCAGTTTTCATGATATAAAAGGAATGAAGGCGAATAGCTGCTCTGCTGACTGACTTTCACTCACCTTTTTTTTCTTTTCTTTAATTTTCTCCCCAATTGTATCCGGCCAATTACCCCACTCTTCCGAGCTGCCCCGGTCTCTGCCGATCCGGGGAGGGCTGCAGACTACCACATGCCTCCTCCGTTACATGTGGAGTCGTCAGCCGCTTCTTTCCCCCTGACAGGAGTTTCGCCAGGTGGTCGTAGCGTGTGGGAGGATCACGCTATCCCCCCTCCCCCACACATTTTAAACCTTCAGCTGATACCCTTAGCTAGAGCAACTTTCCTATATTGGATGAAGGATGTTACACATTTGCAAATCTGGGTATGCATTTGTGCATCTTGGCACGCATTAAGTTAAGTTTAACTTTAACACAAGTTAAAACATAGGTACTTGAGAATGGAAATAACACAAACTTTACTCTCTCATGTTAGACACTGCTCAGGCTCGATTTGTAGAAATTGTTATTCTTGAGCACTGACAAAGTTGTATTACACAAGTACGCTATGAAGATGTCCTGCTCTTCATCAGAGACGAGCTTGTTATTTGGTTGTTATACCATATTGATTATGCCTTGGGAACAATAATGTTTGTGAGAATCAATTCTTGAGCAGACTAAGTTACTTAATTTAACTGTCCTTAAAGCCATTAATGTCGAGGTACACAGAACCGACTGATCGTAAAACAGAAGAGAAATTCATGTTTGCCTCTTCAAAAGCATTCAGGATTATGCAAGGTTTACAACCACCCATTTGGTTAGTAAATTGAAAAACTCCCCAATTTTAATAATAAAAAAAGGCCACTTACATTTAGTCTAAAATTTTACTCTTAACTTTTATCATGAAAACAGTGTTCTGGCTTAATCAGCAGCCAGAAAAGAAGAGGCTGTTGGATCTGTATACAGTTATAGTGCAATTTTGTCAGATGACATTGCTAAGCAGAACACCACAAGGAGGAAGACGGTGTAGACGTCTGTTGTAACAGGAAATTTTATCTGTGCTCCAAGAAAATGCCAGTTTGTAGAAGTCAAAGCAGCTTGTGTCACTTGAATGGTCACGTCTCACTTACAATGCAGAACCACTCCAAGCATTTGTATAAATACTGAGATAGTGTGACTCAGAAGGGAAGGGTGGAAAAAAAACCATTTCACTGAGTCATAATTGTTTGATGACGTATGAGGTATTACAGCAGGTATTAATCATGATAAGAGTACAGCAGCTACTAATATCTAGTTGCCTAATTATTCCAGGCTGACCTTTAAATCAAGATGTTGCTCTATTTTGAAGAGTAAATGATTTGGTTGACCATATAAAGTTAGTTGCCTGGATATTACTTATGCCTTGCTTGGTAGGAGAAACTCGTAAAAATTGCAAGATGTCGGTGTCACCACTGTTACTGTTGTTGTTATGGTAGATAAGGTGTCAAAGTACAGATGAAGGTAAACAAACTGGAGGGTAAGCATTGACTCAGTCCCTCCTTCCTGCATGTACACCTCTCTCAACCATGTAAGTCCAGCTATGATACACACATGACTTGCTGTCAGTCAAGTGTGCACTTGTCTTGCACACATTTAGCCATGTGCATGAGTCAAGTCAGGGAGCTATAGTTAGTCTAGTACATTGGTAGTAAGTAATCATGTCAGTGACATTGGGAGGCAACATTATTGTGACTGGGGCAAACAGAGGAATTGGCCTGGAGCTGATAAGACAGTTGGTCGAACATGCCGAAGAAATTCACATCTTTGCCTGCTGTAGGGAGCCCGAAGGAGCTCGAGCAAAGGTAAGACTCTGAATTCCTCTGGCACACATGGTAACTGGTTTAACAGCAACAATACAAACAGAGGAAAACATCACTTAATTTATCTCACTCTGGCAAACATTGGTTATGGTTGCACCCACATGAATTCATATACAAGTCAGAAACTGTTGGACTTGCTGGTATAGTTAAACAAAAACACAACATTACAAAATTTATAAACTCCAAAAGTATCTACACATGTGCAGAAGGGACCAAGGAAAACTATGTTTAGTGATATTAGATGATTTGTAAGTTAGCAATGGAGTAAAGGATTTGTCTTTTAAAAAGTATGTAAACAAAACCTAAAATGTTCCTTACTAGAAAAAAATGCAGATAGTGACTGCTATATGGCATTCACATGGCATGTTGCACTGCATAGAAATTTATCAAGCCAAACACTGATGATGACGAATCTGTAAAACAACACAGACAGGTAATACAAAACAAATAACTGGTTATAACCTAGCTTGTAAAGAATACAAAAGGCGATTATAACATTTGTCATGGTCTAGGACAGCCAGAAGGAGCTGCTGCAAATGCAAAACCGCCCATCTTATCTTTGCTTCATCAGCAGTAGTTGCAGTACATGTGTGCAATTACAGCTCATGTTATTAGAGAATACACTGATGAGCCAAAACATTATGACCACTCACCGGTGAACTGGACAACGTTGCCCATCTCCAAACAAGGGCACATGTCAAGATGTGGATAGATTACATGGTAAGCAAACAATCAGTTCTCATAGCCAACATGTTGGATGCAGGAGAAATGAACAGGAGTAAAGACCTGAGCAACTTCGACTAGGGCGCCCAAGGCCCATCGACGCACGGGGACAACAAAGGCTATCCTGTCTGGTCAGAACCAACAGAAGGTCTACTGTGTCACAGGGCAGAGAAAATTGTAATGATGGTTAGGGGAGAAATGTGTCACAACACACAGTGCATCGAACCCTGCTGTCATATGGCGGTGCATAGCTGCAGACCAGTCAGAGTGCTCATGATGATCCCTGTCCACTGTCGAACGTGCCTACAAGGGAAACACGGACGTTGGAACTTGACCTTTGAGCAGTAGAAGAAGGTTGCTTGGTTCGATGAGTCCTGTTTTCTTTTAGATTACATGGATGGCCATTGTGACAGTTTGACTTTCTGTGTTCTCTTTTTTTATTATTTTGTTAGGGGTGCTAGCCAGGTCTCTCGCCTGGCATTTCAGATTGGTCAGTCAGGTTTTGTTTCATTTGTAGATTTTTTTTATGTTTTAAGTTAAACCTCACAAAAGGACGCACACCAATCAAAATGTGCACCCTACATATCAAATGACCATATTCAGGAACCCAACAAGAACAACACAACACAAAATAGTGCAAAACAAAATATTCATATAAGACTTTCACAAAAACTACCAAAATCCCAAAGTCCACAAAACAAAAATAATCCAACTCAAAATTCCACTAATTAAGTTCAGTTCAGTTCGTGAAGATAAAGTTCAGTTCAGTTTGTAAATAGCAACCTCCGCCCCCCCCCCCAAAAAAAACTTCAAGTAATAATAAATAGTTTTTGTACTCACAGAGTAAGTCAGTCAGTCAGTCCCATCCAGTCAGTCTGAGAATCAAATCCTGGATTTGCTGCTGGGTTGTGGGTGAATGACCGGCTTCTGTAAAACAACTAAGCAAGAGTGGGTATGACATGATCTGGGAGAATGTGGGGTATTGTTGATTGTAAAACCGCAGTCAGTGGTGGATGAATGAATGGTTCGCGAGAGATTAAACGACCTCACTGTATGTTTATCGCACAATTAAGTGTTTGCTCCGTCTGATACTCTTCTGCTCACCTGCTCTCCCACTCGCCTCAAAACTGACTGACAGATAAAAACAATGGAGTCAAACTGAGGCGTGAACCAGGAATGAATCAGTGGGTAGATGGTGAAAATAGATGTTTCTGGCGGTGAATACAGGTGGTGAAATCTTGTGATGAAATCAAAGGTTGTCACATTCCTTTCCGCCTGAGAGAAGCATGAACTTAGGAATGATTTTTACATATTTACTTCACATGCTGATATTTTTGTTTTCTATTTAATAACATCTGGAAATTGGATGGATTGATGGCTATCTTCCTCCATACCTGAGGCAGGGAATCCAGGGAAATCTTTCTCGTCGCTTTCCTTTTTAAAGATTTCGAGGATCTGTCAACGCTTTTCCCCGTCCATCTCCTCAGCTGTGGAATAGCATGGTTTGAGTTTGGCCACATTAACAACACGGAGGACTTCCCCAGTGACTTTTAGGATCACCTCAAAGATTAGAGGGTACGACTTTCTGGTAACATTAAATGGACTCTTCCAGTGTGGTGCAAGTTTGGTCGAAGAGCCTTTATCAGCTTTTGAGCAAGAGTGCATACAGATCCAGACACTATCTTTGACTGAAAAATTTCCATCTCTCCTCCCTTTGTCATAGATCTGTTTTTAGCTTCGTTTTGCTTTTTCCAGGTTGCCACTTACACATTTCTTGAATTCTGCGATCCGATTAGCTGTAGCATATTCAGGTGTGTCAGGATCAGATAACTGGGGACTTGGCTCAGCTTCCAGATAAGTAGTTGTCCCAGTTCTTGTGTTTTTCCTCCACATATGAAGCAATCATGGCTTTCACATTCCAGTTAATCCTCTCTGTCAGGTTTGTTTGAGGGTGGTAGGGCGAGGTCCTCTTCTGCTTGAGGTTTCACCACCTGAAGGTTTCCTGAAGGACAGACGACTCAAACTGGGAACCCTGGTCTGAGAGGATGAATGTTGGCACACCCCAGTGAGTCAAAATCTCCCTTGTTAGAATCTGGGATACTGTCTCTGCTGTTGCTTTGTGAAGGGGAAGCATTTCAACCCATCTTGTGTAATTGTCCACAAAGACAATCATGTAGAGGTTGCATCTGGAGCTTCAAGGAAAGGGTCCCATGAGGTCAACTCCTAGCATTTCCCAAGGTCTATATACCACAGTTTGTTGAAGTTTCCTAAGAGGTTTCTGGGTCTGAGGTTTGTAGAGCTGGAAGATTTGGCAACATCACACGTTCTCTCAAATCCATGCTCATCTTAGGCCAATACACAAGGGCTTGCAATCTTTTGTATATTTTGTATCTCCCAAGATGGCCAGATAAAGGATATCTTCCTTGAGATAAGACATGACAACACTACTTAAAAGACTTAGATGGTGTAGTGCAAGTGAAATGTTTGTGGCTGCAGTAGTCAGTACCTTTCAGGCTCTTCTAAGACATCTCATTCATAAATGTATTTGCCTGCTCAATGACTCTGATAATGTAATCATCAAGGGTTTAAGTAATATAAGATTCAGTGCCACATGCTACCAATCCTGGCAGTGGGGCCACTGGTATAGCTGCCTTCTTATAAGACACTGACTTGTTCCATTTATATTATTTTATTGTGTTTACTCTTTGTATTTTCTGGGGTTTGTCCTTTACCCATTTGTCTTTGTCTGCTATGGACCCTGAGTCTGCAATAAAGTTTTGAATTGAATTGAAAAAGGATCATCACAATGATGGTAAAGAAGCTGTTGGCAGAGTAAAGAAAGAATGTATACCTGGTAATGGGTTTTGTGAGGTAATTGCACCACTCTGTATACTTTGTCTTTCAAAATGGTGAACTTGCCAATAGGATTTTCAATCACTTTTCCTGTTTCCATAATTTTATCATACAGGCTATGGATAGAATCCTCCTGCTGGGCTTTCCAAATGTCATCATCTGTAACTTAGAGATTTTTAGAGGTGTCCCTCTTGGAGCGTAGCACAGCAGCACAAGTGGCAGCTTGGTGTTGGGAGTCATCCACTGGAGCACTTGACAGAGCATTGGGCATTGTATTGTACTTATCTTTACAGTATTCTAGTGTAAAGGAGAACTCTTGGAGGTGGCGTGCCCACCAGATCAGTCGAGTGCTGGGCTTTGGGGTTTTGAAAACCCAGAAAAGAGGCATCTGGGTAACATAGCAATTTATTCCATTGCCTACCAACACTGGGTTTGCCGAATCGAATCCCCGTTACCTCCGGCTGGGTCGGGCGTCCCTACAGACGCAATTGGCCATGTCTGCGGGTGGGAAGCCGGTTGTGAGTATGTGTCATGGTCGCCGCACTAGCACCTCCTCTGGTCAGTCGGGGCACCTGTTCATTGGGAGGGGAAACTGGGGGGAATAGCGTGATCCTCCCAGTGCTACGTCCCCCTGGTGAAACTCCTCACTGTCAAGTGAAAAGAAGCAGCTGGCGACACTACATGTATTGGAGGAGGCATGTGGCGGTCTGCAGCCCTCCCCAGATCAGTAGAGGGGGTGGAGCAGCTCCTGGGATGGCTCGGAAGAGTGGAGTAATTGGCCGGGTACAATTGGGGAGAAAAAGGGGGAATAATCCAAAAAAAAAGAAAACTCAGACAAGAGATGAATGGTCCATCACCACTGTAAAATGTCTGCCTTCCATGTAATACCTCAATTTCTCCAGGACCCAGACGACAATGAGACATTCTTGCTGTTGTTGAGTAATTCTGCCCTGCCTGATTCAAAGTACAGCTGATGAAGGCAATAACCTACTCTGCACCCAGCCCAGTCTGTTGAGCCAAGATGGCCCCCAAGCCAACATCACTGGCACTGATGTGAACGATGAATGGGAGGTTGAAGTCAGGATGACGCAGGATTGATGGAGAAATCAGATGTTGTTTGAGGGCCTCAAATGTTACCTGACATGAAGTCCAAATGAGCTTGGTTCCTTCCGTTTAAGGGGGTTGAGCGGTTCAGCCAGCTGAGAGAATCAGGGCATGAAGCAATGACACCATCCAATCATCCCAAGAAACCTTTGCAGTTCTTTGACGTTCTGAGGTACAGGGAAGTCCTGTGCCGCCTTTGTCTTCTCAGCATTGACTTCTACTCCAGCAGAGGAAACAACATGGCCCAAAACCTTCAGTGAGGTTTGGAAGAACTGGCTCATTTTCATGTTTACATTAATGTTAGCCTCTCGTAAGTTGTCAAGAACTGCTTGTATGTCATAGCTGTGATGTTCGAATGTATCAGAATAGATGATGTAATTCACATACACAAAACAGCTTTCCCCCTGTACATCCCCAAGGACTAGCTCAGTCAGCTGTTGGAAGGTAGCTGGGGCATTCTTAAGTCTGAGTAGCATTACCTTGAACTGGTATAGGCCAAAGGGACAGATGAAGGCAGTTTTTTTCTTGGCTGTCTTTATCCATTTGGACTTGTCAGCAGCCACTATTGAGGTCCAAGGTAGTAAATACCACAGCTCCAGCCAACAATTCCAATATTTCCTTGATGTTTGGTAAGGGATAGGCATCTGTGTGGGTAGATGCATTCACTTTCTTAGAGTCCACGCAGAACCTTGGTTTTGGATCATGTTTTTTTTAGGCAGCAAGCCAACTGGAACAGCATATGGAGAGATAGATGGCTCTATGACGTCTTTTTCTAACATTTCATCTCTTTGATTATCTGAAACATGAATGGTGACACACAATAGGGCTTCTGTTTGATGGGTACTTCTTAGGTGAGGAAAGTTGTGTGTGTGAGAACACTAGTGAATCCCAGTGTTGTGCAGACATCTGAGTTTTCCTGTAGTTGACACAATAACCAACTTCTCCCAAATTCATCCAGTTGAACGTTGCATCCACAGGAGCTACAGCAGAAAAGAAGACAAGCTGTGGTGGAAAATCAGTATTTGGCCTTGCCGCAGATTCTCTCAAGAACTGATACTGGCGCTTCTTGTTTGATGTCTCCTCAACCTCACCACAGCTTGTCACCATCAACCGCACCATTTTTCTCTCCTGCCTTGACTCTTCCCTCAATATCACCGGTACTGCCCTCTCCTGGCTGAAGTCATATCTCATAAACAGACAACAGTTCATCAGCCTCAACAACTGCACCTCCATCACCGCTCCTCTGTCCCAAGGTGTCCCCAAGGGTTCAGTGCTTGGTCCTCTCCTGTTCAACCTTTACATGTTCCCCTTGGCAACATCAGACGTTGTCGTGGTCCCCACTTCCACTGTTATGCCAATGACGTTCATCTCTATGTTTCTGCTAAATCTATCACCACTACAACTTACTCCAGCCTGACCAATTGCCTCACTGAAATCAAATCATGGATGTAAACCAACTTTCTCAAACTAAATTGTGATAAATTTGACATGATCATCATCAGTCCCAAATCCCTTACCCAAACCACCTACAACTTACTGTCAATAATGCCACTCTGTCCCCCTCCCCACACATCCACAACCTTGGAATAATTTTTGACAGCAACCTCTCCTTTGAACACCATGTCAATCAAATCACTAAAACTGCTTTTTCTTCCTAAAAAACATAGTTCGTCTCCACCCATCACTGTCTTTCTCTGCTGCTGCTGAAACCTTGGTCCATGCATTCATCACATCCAGAATTTATTACTACCACTACTTCTTCTTCATCTTCATCTTCTTCCTCTTCTGGCTTGTTCCCTGTTTCTCAGAGGTCACCACAGCGGATTTTACAGTTTCCATCGGTACTCTGTGAGGGCACAGCACCAATGGTGGCCATGGAGCCTCGACCGATCCGGTATGGTCTTGTCAGTCCGTATAATGATTTGGCAAAATTTTATTCTGGATGCCCTTCCTAACACAACCACTAACCCTATGGATGGGAGCACAGGTAAAGCGCTGGATGCCATCCCAGTATTCATGAACTTGTGCCCATGCCTGTTGCCTGCACATCCAGAATTTACTACTGCAACATAATTCCCTATGGCTCACCTTCCAAAGTCCTAAACAAACACCAGTACTTCTAGAACTCTGCTGCCCGCCTGCTCACCCACTTCTGCTTCTGTGAATACATCACCCCTGTCCTCCAGAACCTTCACTGGCTCCCTGTCCCACAACAGACCCAATTCAAAGTCCTTCTCCTCACAAACAAAGCCCTCCATAACAAGGCCCCCTTCTACCTCACTGGCCTGCTCCGCTACCATACTCCTCCCCGCAGCCTTCGCTCCTCTGATGTCAACTCCATCTCCACCACACAGGACCAAGCACCAAACCTGGGGTGACAGAGCCTTCTGCATAGCTACCCCCTCCCTCTGGAACTCTCTCCCCAAACACATCAGAGACTACCGATCTGTCCACATTCAAATCATTAATCAAAACTCACCTTTTCAGAATTGCTTTTAAGTTGTGATTAATGTTGTGTTTTGTGCTTTTGGTGTGTTGTTTTTATGTTTATTTTTACAAAGCACCTTTGAGTATTTTGAAAAGTGCCGTTTAAATAAAATGTATTATTATTTTTTCATTATTAGGCAGGTGGTCATAATGATTTGGCTCACCAGTGTAACTAGAGATGGGGGTTCTTCATTGGCACAGGTTTATTAAGAACAGTTTGACATACGTGAGGTATACTGTATCAGGGAACACCTGTGAAGCCTATCGCAGCATGCATTGGGATGATGTGAGACACCCTAAACAGGTTTCCAGTCCATCACTGGGCCCTCAGACAAATAAACCACCCCAATTTATACATTTACAGCATTTTAGAGTCTCCAGTTCACCTTTCATACATGCTTTTTAGACTGTGTGTGGATATCCACACACAGTCTGAAGCCCCACACAAACTGATTGTCATTGAACTCTTGTTGCAAGGCAACAATACAGCCATCCTGTTTATTCAAATAAAACTAAAGCAACTGCAGACTTGGTATAATCTTATATTGCATTTTTAGTGATAACACAAAAACCTAAGTTTACTGAAAGTGATTTTAGTCTCTTAGCCCCTTGCTGCTCAGATCTCTTGAGCCACAGTCTGTTCTGTTCTACTTCCTCCTTGGACATAGGTTAGAAATACATGTGGTATAGATACAATCTGTCCTTGATTTTCAATCAGTGTGCTTTTCCCCCTTGGCTCTAGTGTGGTCGGGTTACATTATATTAGATTATATCCGTTGTTTGCTTAGTAAGAAAGTGCACTATGTGGAATTCCTGTTTTGAGTGCTGAGAGGGGTGTCAACAAGCACACTTGGGAAAGCACACAGGAGCAGGAAGCACACAGGAATGCCTTCAAGGCAAGCTCTGCGTTTTACTTAATTCATGGTAAATTGCGTGTTGAAGCCCTATGTGTTTGGTCATGTGTCATGAGTACTTCAATTTTCTGTCATTATGAGCAATCAGAAACAGACCTACGTGCAACTTTGTTCTCAAGACAAACAATTCAAATAGAGATGTGACTCAGTAGGCTCATTCGGTACAGTAATAAATGGTTAAATTTACTTAATTGACACCACCATGTTCAAATATCTATTTCAAAGATCTATTCCTATCCGCAGATATATATAAGATTATTTTTGAAGATCGGTAGTGATGAAAATTCAGTGGCAGGGTATGTTGTGCTTGGGACCAGTTGTTTTCATTTCAGAATATCCACCATAGTGCTTTTATAGTGCTGTTCCTTCCTGCCAAAGAACACGATCCAGGGTGTACTGAGATTTTCTACTTAAGCCCATTTTCAATACCGCCCTTAGCAGCTCTCCCCAGTTACCCCGGACTTAAAGAAATATTTGCCACTACCGCACTTACAGTATTGAACAAGCAAAAATAAGAGCACGAAGAAAATTAGATAGCTGGCCTGTGCAAAAAGACAGTGCTAGCAGCAAGCGTGACTTGAGCATTTTGTGCTGAAAAAAAGTAAAGCTGGAATATATTACAGAAAGATAAGGCAAGATGCACTTCCATGCACAGCTTTGCAAATTTGGTGTCATGTCCATACTACAGAAGGCCTTTCCTATTCCCAACAAAGTAAACTATACAAAGTCCAACACTGAATCATTTTAATTGTGATTCATTTTATACAACAATGTTCAAACTTAAGTTATTGGTGAATGCTGAGAAACAAACGTTAAAAATCAAGACCATCCCAGATGATCAGCAAGAGATTTTTGCACATGGTTCATATTGATAGTCCGCCTGAAATGTGGCATGTGTGTGTGTGTGTGTGTGTGTGTGTGTGTGTGTGTGTGTGCATGAACAAATATAAGAGTAAAAGTACTACTAAGGTTCGTTTATGCATAAACCACGAATGCCCAAGTAAAAGAAAATGTTATTGCTCCAGAGAAAATAAGATTTCTCTTTCTGTCATTCCCTTAATTTCTTTTAATCATCCCGTGTTTCTCATTCTACCTTCTCCCCACTTTCTCTGTTCCCATCAGGCCCTGGGAGAACTGGCAGATCAGCACTCCGAACAGATCACCATAGTCAAACTAGGTAAACTTGAAAACATTTAAGACATTGTTATATTTCTCTAGATATTACAATAGGCACCACAATCGCAGCAGGGCACTGAATTCATATCCCCTCTCTTTTTGCTAGTTAGATGAAGAATTTACAATACACAACACATAAAATCATGTTTGTCAAGGTTGTAACAGTCAACTTTGTTTTCTCTATTCATGCTGTTCTCCATTGTGCAGAATGGACCAAAAGTCCAGATGGAGTGGCACATGTCACTAAGGTTTCTCTGTCTCCTATTTGAATACACAAAACTTGCTGCACTGGCAAATGTTGGACACAAAACACAATGTACAAGAACTTAATGTTACCAGCCAGGTATAATGGTGGTCGTGGTACAGGTCTTGCACCCTAGGTCACATACAAAATGTGTAATTTGCATCTGGGTAGTGTAGCGGTCTATTCCGTTGCATACCAATGCAGGGGATCGCCGGTTCGAATCCTTGTGTTACCTCCGGCTTGGTTGGGCATCCCTACAGACACGACTGGCCGTGTCTGCAGGTGGGAAGTCAGAAGTGGGTGTGTGTTCTGGTCACTGCACTAGCGCCTCCTCTGGTCGGTTGGGGCGCCTGTTCGGGGGGGAGGGGGAACAGCATGATCCTCCCACGTGCTACACCCCCCAGGCGAAACCCTTCATCGTCAGGGGAAAACATGGCCGGATTAATCCACCAGGGGGCCCCGGGGGCACGCACGTCCACCCCCCACCCCCCACGCCGTCAGATAGGCTACACAAATACTAAACATTGTTAAATGTAAAACTAATGCAAATACCCAACACGGGAGTCGACGCTATGCCAGTCGGATTCGGATGGCGACTAAAGTACAACACAATTTGGAATCACAAAACAAACGGATGAGAATAGCAGCTCACAGCGTCATAAACATACTGCGAAGCCTTCTTCCCACTTACCAACAGGAAATAATTGTTTCAGAACAAAAAAAAATTTTTTTTTAGAGAAATATGGGCATATCTCAGTAAAACTGTTTAATAATTTTTCAGTATAGGCATTCTATCTAGTACATTTGTTTAACTACACACAATGAATTTGATCATAAGCATCAAGTTTGCGCTATGTCAGACTTTGTTGCACTCTCAACGCTACAATGTAAACATGAGTTACATGTTGCACTCTTAATTGCTACAATGCAAACATAAGGCGCGAACTCTTCAAACCGGCATTGTGATATATTTAGAAACCACCCCCAACATATTTAGTACGTTTATATTTGTAATATCTATGGCTCTGCTTCAAACGAGTCCCTAACAACCGAAAAAGGCTTCCGCTTCGACTCCAGGTTTCTTATACTGTCTATGTCACAGACTGTCAAAGTATGATGTTATGGTGATACTACACAAAGTTAAGTCACTCATATTACATTTCAATCATTTAGCTGACGCTTTTATCCAAAGCGACTTACAATAAGTACATGTAACGTAAGAAATCAGAAGAACTACTAGTCAGAGGTCATAAGTGCATCTTCTCTCTAAACAAGCATCTAAGAGCAAAACCAGTGCTAAAATAAAAGCGCAAGAAAGATTTATTTTTTTAATGAGTGAATATAGTAAGTGCTAAGAGCAAGTAGCAGCTCTTGAAGAGGTGAGTTTTCAACCTGCGCCGAAAGATGGGCAGCGACTCCACTGACGTCAGTGGGGAGTTCATTCCACCACTGTGGGGCCAGGACAGAAGAGAGCCATGACCGGGTCGATCGGCAGCAGGGGCCTCTGAGCGACGGGGCAACCAGATGTCTCGAGGCAGCAGAGCGAAGTGGTCGGGCGGGGGGTGTAGGGCTTAACCATGGCCTGGAGATAGGAAGGAGCTGTTCCTTTCACCGCCCTGTAGGCTAGCACCAGAGTCTTAAACTTGATGCGAGAAGCTACTGGGAGCCAGTGTAGAGACATGAGAAGGGGAGTTGTGTGGGAGAACTTAGGGCGGTTGAACACCAGACGAGCTGCAGCTTTCTGAACAAGCTCCAGAGGTCTGATGGCCGATGCCAGGGCGCCAGCAAGGAGGGAGTTGCCGTAGTCCAGCCAGAAGATGACCAGAGCCTGGATGAGCACCTATGCCGTCTCGTCGGTGAGGAATGGGCGAATCCTCCAGATGTTATAGAGGAGAAATCTGCAGGAGCGAGCAACCGATGCAATGTTTGCCGCAAACGACAGTTGGTCGTCCAGGATCACACCCAGATTCCTCGCAGTCCGAGTTGGCGTCACCACGGTGCTGTCAATGGTGATGGCTAGGTCTCGGTGCGGGCAACCTTTCCCTGGGAGGAACATCAGCTCTGTCTTGTCCAGATTGAGCTTCAGGTGGTGTGTCGCCATCCACTCCAAGATGTCAGTCAAGCACGCAGCAATGCGTGTCTCTACTTGCATGTCAGAGGGAGGAAAGGACAAGATCAGCTGGGTGTCATCGGCATAACAATGGTAAGAGAAGTCATGCGAGCGAATAACAGAACGCAGGGATGTTGTGTACAGGGAGAAAAGGAGAGGACCCAGAACCGAACCCTGTGGAACGCCTGTAGTCAGTCTGCGAGGATCCGACTCAGATCCCCTCCATGTCACCTGGTGGGAGCGACCCATCGGGTAGGATGCAAACATTGAGAGTGCAGAGACTGCGACACCCAGCCCCTTGAGGGTAGAGAGGAGGTTCACTGTGTCGAATGCAGCTGACAGGTCCAGGACTATCAGGACAGAGGAGCGAGAGATTGCTCTCCCAGAGTGCAGTGATTCTGTCACTGCAAGGAGGGCCGTCTCTGTCGAGTGACCCACCTTGAACCCAGACTGGTTGGGGTCCAGGAGGTTGTTCTGGTGGCAGTACAAAGAAAGTTGGTTAAAGACAGCACGTTCGAGAGTTTTGGCTAGAAAGGGAAACCGGTCTACAGTTTGATGTCAGAGGGGTTAAGTGATGATTTCTTGAGAAGGGGGGGGGGTGACTTGAGCAATCTTGAAGGCAGGTGGAAAGCATCCTGCCTGGAGGGAGGTGTTGATGAGGTGGGTTAGAAAGGGAAGGAGTTCAGGTGCTATAGACTGAAGAGGGTAGGGGACCGGGTGAAGGGAGCATGTGGTCGGGTGACTGGATGTGATGAGGTTGAAGACCTCGTCAGGGGAGAGGTGAGGGAGGGTGTGCTAGTGCAAGGAGCACTAACCGGGTGGTGAGAAGAGGAGGATCTGATGTCGTTTACCTTCTTGTCAAAGAAGTTAGCAAAGTCATCTGGGAGAAGGGAGGAAGTAGGTTGAAGAAGTGTAGGGAAGGTTTCATAGAGTTTCTTAGGATTAGAGGATAGGATTTTAGAGCAATAAAAGGCAGCTTTAGCAGCAGAAAGGGAGGAGGAAGAGAAGTGGAAAGAAGAGATTAGACGTTGAGAAGGTCCTCTGGGAGTTTACCTTTTCTCCATTTACGCTCTGCCACTCTTATAGGCTCCGTCTGTTAGTACGTACTGAGTCGGACAGCCAAGGGGCAGGTGGAGTTGAGCATGCAGGCCTGAAGGTGAGGGGACAGAGATTGTCCAGAGAAGAGGATCAGTAGCCGTGTCAGGGGGTAGGACAGAGAAAGGTTCAGGTGTAGGGAGGATAAAGGTAACAGAGGAAAAAAGATCAGTGGTGGAGAGAGAACGGGTAGGTAGGGGGAGGGGCGAGAGTAGGACATGAAATAGTGGTCAGAGCTAGAGGGGAGTAACAGAGATTGAAAATAGGACAGTGTCTAGTAAAGATAAGGTCCAGCTGGTTGCCGGCCTTGTGGGTAAGAGGAGAGGGTGAGAGGTGAAGGTCAAAGGAAAAGAGGAAAGAGAGAAGAGGATCTAGCTTGTCAGTGTGGATATTGAAGTCCCCGAGAAGGATAAGTGCAGAGTCAACAGGGAAGTATGAGACAAGCGTGTCAAGCTCCTCCAGAAACTCACCAAGGGGGCCTGGTGGGTGGTACACAACCACAATGGTGAGTTTGACTGGACAAGAAACAATAACAGCATGACATTCAAAAGAGGGCGGAGAAAACAAGAGTGTATTTCCATTTTGGGGAGATTAGCAGGCCAGTTCCAACACCTCGCCTCCCAGCTCTGGGAGTGTTAGAAAAAGATTACACATTCTGACAGAGCTGCGGGTGTGGTAGTGTTTTCTGGTATGATCCAGGTCTCAGTTAGAGCAAGAAAATTAAGGGAGAGCAAGGATGCGTAGCCTGAGATAAACTCAGCTTTCAGCACCGCAGACTGGCAATTCCAGAGCCCTCTTGCACCACTTGCTCAACATGAGTAGAGAAAGTGGGATAGATGAGATTGGTAGGGTCACAGCACCTAGGAATGACCCAACGTCTATGCCAGCCCCGGGAAGAGAAAAGGACAGGAATGCGAAGGAAACACACCGTCTATACTAGGTACACAAAATACAGACGACTGACCGGATCTAAAAAGAGCAGCCCTTGCTTGACGAAATCTTGGCTTGAAAAAGTCGCACTTGCCTTTTGTTCACTCTAGCCTTCGTTCAGCATAGACCTGTTTGCCCTCAGATTGTTTGCCTGATGGTTGGAAGTAGCAGCAGTGATTTAAAAAACACTGATTGTTAATTGTCTGCCAGGAGTGCAGGTCACACCCTGGCCACTTAACACCCAATTGGCCAAAGAGATAAACTGAAACTAGGCTTATTGCCCAGAAACTGTTCACTTATGTGAAACTCTATCAAACCTCACACAAAAATATTAAAACTGCAAACAGCAAGTTACCAATGAATATATTTATAAGCTAAAAGGATAACTAAGTCAAAACAGATAGGCAACAAGAAATATTTAAGGACACACTAGGTGAAAAGCAGCTACAGCTAGAATAAGACAGCTACAGCTAGAATAAGATCCCACTAGGAACCAGCAACAGATCTGTAGAGAAAAGGACTAATACTCAAGCAGCTGGAATAAGACTAATAGCAACTTGTTAAGCAAGAAAGATGATACTTACTCTACTCTAGATGAACCAGCAATTCAGAATCACTCCGGAAGTTAAAATGCACACTGGACTGAAACTGAACCAGGTCAGACTTATAAATCCCTGTGATGTTCTGGTCACTCCGGCCACTTAACACCCAATCGGCCAAAGAGGTAAACTGAAACTAGGCCTATTACTCAGAAACTGGTCATTTATGTAAAACTCTATCAAACCTCACACAAAACTATTAAAACTGCAAACAAGAGTTACCAAGGAATATATTTATAAGCTAAAAGGACAACTAATTCAAAACAGCTAGACAACAAGAAATATTTAAGGACACACTAGGTGAAAAACAGCTACAGCTAGAACAAGATCCCACTAGTTCCCACTAGGAACCAGCAGCAAATGTATAGAGAATAGGACTAATACGCAAGCAGTTGTAATAAGACTAATAGCAACTTGTTAAGCAAGAAAGAAAGATTATACTTACTCTACTTTAGATGAACCAGCAATTCAGAATCACTCCATATAATGTGAATTGCTTGAGTCCGATTATTTTAGGTCACTTGCATCAGTGGAGAAATCAGTAGAGACTGTAGCTTGGGGCCCCGCATGAATATAGACTTTATAGCTTGGGGCCCTGCATCAGTAGAGACTGTAGCTTGGGGCCCCCACATCAATAGAGACTAGCTTGGGCCCTGCATCGTGACGCAGGGTTGGAGCAAATGTCCCTTGTAAGGTATGATTGTGGATCCCTACTTTACCGTGAACATAATACCCCTGACCATTTGGGGCCCCCCGTGGTCCGGGGCTCTGGGGCACTTGCCCGGCATGCCCGGTTCGTAATCCAGCCTTGGGTGAAAAGAAGCGGCTGGTGACTCCACATGTATTGAAAGAGGCATGTGGTAGTCTGCAACCCTCCCCAGATCGGCAGAGGGGTTGGAGCAACGACTGGGATGGCTCAGAAGAGTGGGGTAATTGGCCAAGTACAATTGGGGAGAAAAAAGGGGGGGTGTAATTTACACATCCATGAGCTGTTTTTTCATTTTGCTTTTTCTTAATTATTATTATTATTATAAAGCATATATTGTTATAAGATTAGCATGATCTTACCTGCTCATCTACTATTTAATGGCTGCCTTTTTTGGACGTTAAGTAACAGTATTAGAAGCATTTAAACAAACTAGACATGACGTGAGCATTTATTCAGGCTTTTGGTAAATTCAAGTACATATGTTTATCAATTTCCCTACGCAAGATGACGGGTAAGATGAACTTCCATGCATAGCTTTGCAAATTTGGCATTGTGTCCAAATAACCACATCCAGAGTCAAAGGAAAACGATATTTCAAAACAAGCAAAGAGGCAAATACAGTTAAGAATCTCATCTTCTCATCTCATCATCAGCCGCTTCTCCGGCATTGGGTCGTGGTAGCAGCAAGCTAAGTAGGGCACTCCAGATGTCCCTCTCCCAGCAACGCCCTCCAGCTCCTCCTGGGGGATCCCAAGGCATTCCCAGGCCAGATTAGATATGTAGTCCATCCAGTGAGTTCTGGGTCTACCCCAAGTTCCCCTCCCAGTTAGATGTGCCCGGAAAACCTCCAAAGGAAGGCGCCCAGGAGGTGTTCTAATCAGATGCCCGAACCACCTCAATTGGCTCCTTTCGATGTGAAGGAGCAGCGGCTTTACTCCAAGCTCCCTCCGGATGTCCGAGCTCCTCACCCTATCTCTAAGGCTGAGCCCAGACACCCTACGGAGGAAACTCATTTCAGCCGCTTGTATCCGCGATCTCACCCTTTCAGTCACTACCCAAAGCTCATGACCATAGCTGAGGACTTGGAACAAAGATTGACTGGTAAATTGAGAGCTTTGCCTTCCAGCTCAGCTCCCTCTTCACCACAACGGTCTGGTACAACGTCCGCATTACTGCTGATGCTGCACCAATCTGCCTGTAAATCTCCTGCTCCATCCTACCGTCACTCGTGAACAAGACCCCAAGATACTTGAACTCCTTCACTTGAGGCAACAACTCATTCCCAACCCGGAGGGAGCAATCCACCATTTTCCGGTAGAGAACCATGGCCTCAGACTTGGAGGTGCTGACTCTCATCCCGGCCATTTCACACTTAGCCGCAAACTGCCCAGTGTGTGATGGAGGTCGCATTCTGATGAAGCCAGCAAATCCAAATCATCTGTAAAGAGCAGAGATGCAAATCTGAGGTTCCCAAATCGGACACACTCCTCACCTTGGCTGCACCTTGAGATCCTGTCCATGAATATCACAAACAGAATTGGAAACAAGGGACAACCTTGGCGGAGTCCAACACCTACCGAAAATGTGTTTGACTTTGTGCTGAGAATGCAGACACAGCTCTCACTTTGGTTATACAAGGACCGGATGGCTTGTACACAGTTAAGGATAAAAGTTCAAAATGTCAAAATAAAAGTAAAAACAAGTTAAGTTAATAATTGTGCTGTACTGGCATGCCAAGAGATTAGGGTTCCTGCCCTTCAATAATTTAGTTCCTATATGTCTATTTTCAGACTTGAATGCAGCCATGTTGCTTCTTTCCCTTGTTAAAACCTTCATCCTGCTGTCTGACCACTGCTCTTCTGCTTATATGCTTTGCTCAGGAATCACATTGGGTAATTGTAGTGGCTTGGTAATCCACATAACCATCAACATCAGAAAACCCAGCTCCCATCAGCTTTGTTTGTCTAGCCCATATATTCAAGGTAATCCGTTATTATGATAACAAGCAAGACAGACAACCAAGAATTTGTATAAAATGCCTGAATCCTCAGACTTGTAGGACAGAGCACTAAGTAAAATAAAAAAGCAGTACCTATTCTATACTTCTTTCAAAAATTGTTAAGTCAAGTCAATTTTATTTGTATAGCCCAATATCACAAATTACAAATTTGCCTCAAGGGGCTTTACAGCAACACAATATCCTGTACTTAGACCCTCACATCGGATAAGGAACAACTCCCGAAAAAAAAAAACCCTTTAACAGGGGCAAGAAACCTCAGGGAGAGCAACAAAGGAGGAATCTCTCTCCCAAGACGGACAACGTGCAATGGATGTTGTGTTTACACAATTTACAGAATACAACATTGAAAGAGGATAAGACAATTATAATGGAATTATAAAATTTATGAAGAAGATGATGCGCAGGATGCCAAGCAGTGTCCATACGCCACTGAAACAGCTCAGGACCCAAGCCACATGAACAGCATCACCATATAAAAGAAAGAAAAAGAAAACCCAGAATAACAAAAATTATATGGATTTATAAAATATATATAAAAAGAAAATGTGTTGAGGGGAATGCCAAGCAGCATCCAGGTGGCGAGCACCATCACCATGGACACCTGAGAGGAGGATCGACTGCATGTGCACACAAGGGAGACTCACATGACACCATTCACACACAGAAAAAGAGAAAGGAGAAGACATCATTCAGAGAGAGAAAAAGACATGTGGGAGTCGAGAACAGTTTACAATAGTCATTAGTCACAATCAATTAAGTCATCAATTAGTCATAATCTATACACTATAATCTTGTCAGCAGAACAGTGGGTGGTGAATTCATTGAGACAGAAACCGACCTGCCATGCAGCACAGGTTGTGAAGCACTTAACCTAAAGGCAATTAATTGTAAGCTAAGGCAAAAAGATGAGTTTGAAGTTAAAGGACTCAACAGACTCTGATTGTCTGATGGCAGCAGGCAGATTATTCCACAAGAACGGGGCCTGATAGGAAAAGGCCCTGCCACCAGCTGACTTCTTTTTAACTTTGGGTACCATCAGGACCCCTGTATTTTGAGAGCGAAGAGCTTGAGATGGAATGTATGGTTTAAGGAGATCAGACAAGTAAGATGGAGCAAGCCCATTTAGGATTCTATAAGTCAGCAGAAGCACCTTGTATTCTGATCTAACATGGATAGGAAGCCAATGAAGGGAGGCAAGAATTGGTGTAATGTGGTCAAAATTCCTAGATTTATTTAGGATTCTAGCAGCAGCATTCCCGAACCATCTGAAGACTTGTAGTACTAGCATGTGGCAGACCTGAAAACAGAACATTACAGTAATCAAGACTGGATGAAACAAATGCATGTATTAGAGTCTCTACGTCAGCCATGGAGAGAAAAGACCCAATTTTAGCTATGTTACATAAATGAAAAAAGGCAGTCTTGGGGATTTTTTAATATGCTTATCGAAGGAAAGGCTGGGATCAAAAATAACACCAAGATTTTTGTGCTGTCGCAGAATAAACTTTCTGTCTTCACCGCTCTACTTTGTCTTATGGACCATGCTCAATAGCTAAGAGCTATTGAGCATGGTCTATAGCTCAATAGCTGGTGATCAAATAAACTGACTTTAACGACTGGTATGTTAAGAGGTGGAAGGGAAACAAAATACTGTTATTTGAGGTGCATTTCAGGGATCATGTTTTGACTTCACATGACATCAACTTCCCTGGCCATGTCAGCCGTGTCCCCAGTGTTTTGAGTATGATGGGCTTTAACATCCTTACTGCTGAAATAGCCCTTTGGCATGGCATGACCTGACATCACATTCACAGAGCTTTGCAACCTGTTCGCTCTCATTATTAAATGACCCATGGGCGAAATATGTTGTTTGTTCAGCCAGTGTTTATATGTTGGCTCGTTGCGTGATCCTGCTGTTATGAAAATCTCCGAGCACTCATATATTGAATTATGACATACCTTTAACTCTTCTGCTATCTTTATTGGAATTTTTTTCTTGGTTTGTTTGTACATTTCTTGTCTGAAAAGTGCATTTTTTGAATTTTTCTTGAGCAAAGGTTAAATCAAAACTTCCATCCATTATCCAAACCGCTTATCCTACACATAAAATCATGAAGTATAATACAGAATAAAAAAATATATTATGGGTTTGGTAAACTGAAGTTGGTCAGTATTTACTGGATTGAGCAAGAGACCAATAACACTGTCGTTTGACAATTGGTAGTTTGGTTCCTGGATTTCAAGAAAGGTTACTGTATTCTATCAGTGATTCACTACCGTTATGAATGTATACTTATGTATACAAATTAGTTGGGGCAGTGATGGTATGCTCTTTGTTATTGATTAATGTTATGTCAAGTTAATTTTGTTAGTTCATAATTTTTTATGTTCAAATATGTGAACACAGACTTTTGTTAGTCTTCATGTGCCTATTTTCTATTTCTGTGTGTGTGTGTGTGTGTGTGTGTGTGTGTGTGTGTGTGTGTGTGTGTGTGTGTGTGCGTGCGTGCGTGTGCGTGCGTGCATGTGTGTGTGTGTGTGTGCAGATACCACAGATGAAGCCAGTATCTTGGCTGCTGTCCAAAAAATTGGTGAACGAGTCAATGCCCATGGTTTGAATCTCCTTATCAACAATGCGGGCATTAACAAACCAGACTCACCGGCACCACTATCGCTTACTAATAAAACAGAGATGATGGAGGTGTACGAGACCAACGTTGTAGGACCGTTTCTCCTTGCAAAGGTTAGTTTCTTTCTCTTAATGCTTGTACTATTTACAAAATATGCAAACACACACAAAACCTGACTGGAACTACTAAAGGAGGCTTCTTGAAGAAAATGCACGAGTGGGCTAGCTAATAGCAGCTGGGAAAATAGACCCATACATGACCCTATCTACCTATTACTCTGAGATGGGGTTCACAAAATCTTACAAAAGATGACCATGAGGAATAAATCACTAGGTCACTTTTTTAACCTATTTTCAATCAGCTATTGCATCTTTGAGGGTGTTCCCAAAGGTCTCTACAGCCCTGCGTTTGGGGTAAAATGTTTAGCCGGGGTGAAACATACTTTTAATTAAATATGGACAGCCTATGCTGGTGATTTTGAAGATGGCTCAGTCTGCTGCACCTCTTCACTGTATGTCACAGTGACCTAAGTGCAGCAGCTTGATCACTGCAGCAGATACTGACAACAGCACTGTCTTCGAATTTTGCTGTACGTTGCCATGACGTACAGCTAAGATATGCATCAGCCGGAGCCATCGGTAAACTCAAAATTAACAGCACAGGCCTTTGAAATATAAGATTTAAACATTTATTTTACCCTGGCTAGCCTTCTGTCCTTCAATTAGTCCACCAAAAGCATTTTTCCTGGAGAAAATGTGAGTGAGCTACTTCATGACCCTAGCTAAGGTGATTTGCAGGTGGTTACCAAGCGTTTACTTTGTGTTACTAATTGGTTGATTCACAGCTACTATTCCTGAGCTATCGCTAGGTGGTTGTTAGCTGTTACCAAACACTCTAACTCTGTGGTTTCTGTATGGTTGCAAGGCAGTTATTTGGTGTTAGGAAGTGATTATTCAATGGTTACTAAATAGTTACTAAATATTCTAAGATTTTCATTGGGAGTGACGAAGAAGGACAGGATTAGGAACAATTAAATTAGAGGGACAGCTCAGGTTGGATGGTTTGGAGACAAAGCAAGAGAAGCCAGATTGAGATGGCTTGGACATGTATGTAGGAGAGATGCTGGGTATATTGGGAGAGGATGCTGAATATGGGTGATGCTGAATATAGAGCTGCCAGGGAAGAGGGAAAGAGGAAGGCCAAAGAAGAGGTTTATGGATGTGGTGAGGGAGGACATGCAGGTGGCTGATGTGACAGAGAAAGATGCAGAGGACAGGAAGAAATGGAAACGGATGATCCGCTGTGATGACCCCTAACAGGAGTAGCCAAAAGTAGTAGTACTAGTACTACATAGTTGCTAGGCTGTTGCTTATTCATTGCTAGCTGTTGTTAAGTGGTCGCTAAAGACCTTTTTCACAAATATGGCCGACGTATGGCGTCTGGGTAGTGTGGCGGTCTATTCCGTTACCTACGAACATGTGGATTTCCAGTTTGAATCCCCGTGTTACCTAAAGCTTGGTCAGGCATCCCTGCAGACACAATCCACTCTGTGCATAATTGTAGTCCACTGACTTCCAGTTTCTACAGCAGCTGTCATACCAGTTTGTTGGCTTGTGCTATTGACAATGGCATATCTTGATATGTACAACTTGAAACTTTTCACCCGTTTACTGGTATGTGCAGGTGAAAGTTTGTCGACAATTCTGTGTATGTCGTTAACATTTATCCATGATAAATCTTGCAGGCATCGCGAAAAATATGCCATTGTCAATAGCACACGCCAACAAACAGGAAACTGGTATGACCGCTGCAGTAGAAACAAGAAGCCAGTGTACAACAGTTATGCACAGAGACAATTGGCCATGTCTGCGGGTGGGAAGCCGGTGTCGGTACTTGATCTACTCGCCCTGCTCGGGGTCCTGCGACTACAGATGACATCACTACTTCACGCATTATGATTGGGTAGGGGCTTGGGTAGGGGCTAGTTCAGTTTAGGAACAGCGGGAAACAGTAGATTGACGTTAGACGCAGCTCAGGCCTTCAGCCCTCACGTGCATTCGCTCGTCCGGGGGTGGGGGGGCGGTCCTGAGCCTGCGGCCTCGCTCCTTAGACGCAGCTCGGGCCTTCGGCCCTTGCACCTTTACTAACCAACTCTATGTCAATTTGGATTGTAAAAACCTACACAGCTAAATAACTATAAAGCTAGCAACGCTAGCTAGCAACATAATCCGTGACGTCATATGTAGTCCAAGAACCCCGAGTTGATATTGTACTCAAGCAGAAATGGAACCCACACCGAATGTGGGTATGTCTCCTGGTCGCTGCACTAGCGCCTCCTCTGGTCGGTCGGGGATCCTGTTCGGGGGGTGGGGGAACTGGGGGGAATAGCGTGATCCTCCCATGCGCTACATCCCCCTGGCGAAACTCCTCACTGTCAGGTGAAAAGAAGCGGCTGTCGACGCCATATGTATCAGAGGAGGCATGTCGTAGTCTGCAGCCCCCCTCAGATCGGCCGAGGGGGTGGGGCAGCGACTGAGACAGCTCAAAAGAGTGGGGTAAGAAAAAGGGGGAAAAATCCAAAAAGAAAAAAATGGCCAACATACAGTGGCTTGCAAAAGTATTCATACCCCTTGAACCTTTCCACATTTTGTCACGTTTCGACCACAAACATAAATATATTTTATTGGAATTTTATGTGAAAGACCAACATAAAGTGGCACACAATTGTGAAGTACAAAGAAAATTATACATGATTTAAAAAAAAAATTTACAAATAAAAAACTGAAAAGTGCGGTGTGCAAAAGTATTCAGCCCCCCTGAGTCAATACATTGTGGAACTGCCTTTTGCTGCAATTACAGCTGCAAGTCTTTTGGGGTATGTCTCTACCAGCTTTGCACACCTAGAGACTGAAATTTTTGCCCATTCTTCTTTGCAAAACAGCTCAAGCTCAGTCAAATTAGATGGAGAGCGTTTGTGAGCGGCAGTTTTCAGATCTTGCCACAGATTCTCAATTGGGTTTAGGTCTGGACTTTGACTGGGCCATTCTAACACATGAATATGTTTTGTTTTAAACCATTCCATTGTAGCCCTGGCTTCATGTTTAGGGTCATTGTCCTGCTGGAAGGTGAACCTCCGCCCCAGTCTCAAGTCTTTTGCAGACTCCAACAGGTTTTCTTCCAAGATTGCCCTGTATTTGGCTCCATCCATCTTCCCATCAACTCTGAACATCTTCCCTGTCCCTGCTGAAGAGAAGCACCCCCAGAGCATGATGCTGCCACCACCATGTTTGACGGTGGGGATGGTGTGTTCAGAGTGATGTGCAGTGTTAGTTTTCCGCCACACATAGCGTTTTGCATTTAGGCCAAAAAGTTCAATTTTGGTCTCATCTGACCAGAGCACCTTCTTCCACATGTTTGCTGTGTCCCCCACATGGCTTCTGGCAAACTGCAAACGGGACTTCTTATGGTTTTCTTTTAACAATGGCTTTCTTCTTGCCACTCGTCCATAAAGGCCAGATTTGTGCAGTGCACAACCAATAGTTGTCCTGTGGACAGATTCCCCCACCTGAGCTGTGGATCTCTGCAGTTCGTCCAGAGTCACCATGGGCCTCTTGGCTGCATCTCTGATCACTGCTCTCCTTGTTCAGCCTGTAAGTTTAGGTGGACGGCCGTGTCTTGATAGGTTTGCAGTTGTGCCATACTCTTTCCATTTCCGGATGATGGATTGAACAGTGCTCCGTGAGATGTTCAAAGCTTGGGAAATCTTTTTATAGCCTAACCCTGCTTTAAACTTATCCACAACTTTATCCCTGACCTGTCTGGTGTGTTCCTTGGACTTCATGATGCTGTTTGCATCCCAATATTCTCTTAACAAACCTCTGAGGCCATCACAGAACAGCTGTATTTGTACTGAGATTAGATTACACACAGGTTGACTCTATTTAGTCATTGGGTCAACATTCGATCATTCAGCAATCATCAGGCAACTTCTGAAGGCAATTGGTTGCACTCAGAGAAAAGGGGGCTGAATACTTTTGCACACCGCACTTTTCAGTTTTTTATTTGTAAATTTTTTTTTAAATCATGTATAATCTTCTTTGTACTTCACAATTGTGTGCCACTTTGTGTTGTTCTTTCACATAAAATTCCAATAAAATATATTTATGTTTTTGGTCATAACGTGACAAAATGTGGAAAAGTTCAAGGGGTATGAATACTTTTGCAAGCCACTGTACTTCCGCTGCATCATAGAAGGTAAAGATCGGTTCTCCCCATTGCATGCAATGCTAAAGAGCCAACCTTTTGTCTCCTTCGGTTACATCTGTGATCACTTATTTTGTGACTCAACAAAGTGCAGGGGCGTCAATTCACCAGAAGCCAAGGTATGGCAAAGTCAGATGACGTCACATCTGACATTAAGTGACATCCAATCAAGTCCCTCAAATTCTCATTCCATCTCAACTCACTTTACACGGGTTTTGGGCCAATCAGAACTGAACCAGGTTTGCCCCTGATTTTCACCAAAGGTAGTCTGGAGTCTGCCACATGTCAGACGCTTTCCTGGATTGAGGACTTTACCATGTACTAATGGTTATCTGGTGTCAAGTGCGCCTAGCAAAAAAACCCACTAAGGCATCAGGCTGTTGTACAAGGATTGTGGTTGTAGTGGTGGCAATAAAAACAGAACATTGAAGACATCTGCGTGATTCTGATCAATCACCTACAGCGGGTTCTCCTTGACTAAATCCAGCACATTGTTAGCCGGGAAACTACAACTTTCCCACAAAGTGGTCCCTCGAGCCGGATACTAGAGCCCACTACAGTTTGAGAGTTCCCTGCCCGGATACCTTAAGGATTACAGCCTATCTGATACACCAAGTCGACCAGCACCACCACACACCACACCACCTGCTTCATCTCATCCACAACAAGAGCAAGAGAGCGAAGGACGTTCACCTGGCTCATGCTCTGCATCCCCAGTCAGCCAGGAGTGCTGCAGCCCCTCGCTGTGGGAAATAACTGATAAATGGGAATCTTCCGGCGACAACTGGTAGAAGGAGTGCCAGAGGCTTAAACGGGAACAGGAGAGTCTTTTACTATCGGTGCAACAACTCAGACTACAAAATGAAGAGTTCAGAGCGGGCACAGTGATCCCCATGCTCGCCACCAGCGTCAGCAAAATAATACAGCTGAGTCAGAGCCCCTCCACGGGGGGGGGGGGTGGGGGGGCAGCCCCGGGGAGGTGCCATGCCAAGGCTTAAGTCATACATTTCCCCACAGGGGGTGTAGGCAGCATTGCAAAGGGCGACACATCACCCCATCCTGTCAGCCATGCATCCTAGCCATGACCTGGAACGTGGACATCATCCAGAGTCATATCACCGCCTTTCAGTACGAGATGACTACTTCACTCAACACACTCCTAATGCAAGACAGTACAACACATTCCCATATAGCGTGTACTACAATGATTATTACTCCGAGTCAGCACTCACTGCGCCCCGTTCAAGACCCACCAATCGCAGGTACAAAGATGAACAACACGACATTCCAGAGAACAGTCATCTACAAACCCCAATTCTAATGAAGTTGGGACGTTGTGTAAAACGTCAATAAAAACAGAATACAATGATTTGCAAATCCTTTTCGACCTATATTCAATTGAATACACTACAAAGACAAGATATTTAATGTTCAAACTGGTAAACTTTGTTTTTTTGCAAATATTCACTCATTTTGAATTTGATGCCTGCAACACGTTCCAAAAAAGCTGGGACAGGGGCGTGTTTACCACTGTGTTACATCACCTTTCCTTTTAACAACACTCATTAAGCATTTGGGAACTGAGGACACTAAAGTTTTTAGGTGGAATTCTTTCTCATTCTTGCTTGATGTACGACTTCAGTTGCTCAGCAGTCCGGGGTCTCCGTTGTTGTATTTTGCGCTTCATAATACGCCACACATTTTCAATGGGAGACAGATCTGGACTGCAAGCAGGCCAGTCTAGTACCCGCACTCTTTTACTACGAAGCCACGCTGTTGTAACACGTGCAGAATGTGGCTTGGCATTGTCTTGCTGAAATAAGCAGGGATGTCCCTGAAAAAGACGTCGCTTGGATGGCAGCATATGTTGCTCCTAAACCTGTATGTACCTTTCAGCATTAATGGCGCCTTCACAGATGTGCAAGTTACCCATGATTCCATGGGCACCAACATACCCCCATACCATCACAGATGCTGGCTTTTGAACTTTGCGCTGATAACAATCTGGATGGTCCTTTTCCTCTTTAGCCCGAATGACACGATGTCCATGATTTCCAAAAACAATTTGAAATGTGGACTCGTCAGACCACAGCACACTTTTCCACTTTGCGTCAGTCCATCTCAGATGAGCTCGGGCCCAGAGAAGCCGGAGGCGTTTCTTGGTGTTGTTGATATATGGTTTTCGCTTTGCATGGGAGAGTTTTAACTTGCACTTGTAGATGTAGCGACGAACTGTGTTAACTGTCGATGGTTTTCCCAAGTGCTCCTGAGCCCACGTGGTAATATCCTTTACAGAATGATGTCGGTTTTTAATGCAGTGCTGCCTGAGGGGTCGAAGGTCATGGGCATTCAATGTTGGTTTTCGGCCTTGCCGCTTACGTGCAGAGATTTCTCCAGATTCTCTGAATCTTTTGAAGACATTATGGACTGTAGATGATGAAATCCCCAAATTCCTTGCAATTGTACGTTGAGAAACGTTGTTCTTAAACTGTTGGACTATTTGAACACGCAGTTGTTCACAAAGTAGTGAACCTCGCCCCATCCTTGCTTGTAAATGACTGAGCCTCTCGGGGATGCTCCTTTTATACCCAATCATGACACTCACCTGTTTCCAATTAACCTGTTCACCTGTGAAATGTTCCAAACAGGTGTTTTTTGAGCATTCCTCAACTTTCCCAGTCTTTTGTTGCCCCTGTCCCAGCTTCTTTGGAACGTGTTGCAGGCATCAAATTCAAAATGAGTGACTATTCGCAAAAAACAATAAAGTTTATCAGTTTGAACATTAAATATCTTGTCTTTGTAGTGTATTCAATTGAATATAGGTCGAAAAGGATTTGCAAATCATTGTATTCTGTTTTTATTCACGTTTTACACAACATCCCAACTTCATTGGAATTGGGGTTTGTAGCTGGGCACTGCCATTCCCCAGAGAGATCTGCCACCTCCAGAAAGTGCCATTATTCTCCAGAATGGCGCCGTCACCAGATCGAGAGCAGTCAAGCCCCACGTCTTCTTGGCTACCCTTCTGGAGGTGACTATTCGCCGTAGAGTCATAGATATCTACCTGAGCACCATCTCCCCAGACATGAAATTTTGATTCCACTTGGTCGTCAGCAGCGGACATATCGGGGACCTGCTCCAACCATCCCCGATTTCATCCACCCTATTCTAAGAGAGTTTGCCAGACTGAGGATTGCTCTGGACAATATCCTGCCTCGAGATGCCACAGAATACTTTAAATTCCAAATATTAGTGGATCATTTGAGGCTGGAAGACGCTCTGCTCATTGCTGACTCTTACAGCAATTCTCATTACCCCTTCACTGACACCATGGTGACCATGAACCAGCATTATGGGCAACCACATCAGCTGGCTCTTCAGCACATTGCAGAGCTTATGGACGGCCCCAACATAAAGAGTGACGATATCAAGTCATTCAGAATGTTTGCCCTGTGCATAAGATCTCTGGTCAGTATGTTGGAGCAGCTGGGGAGGAAAGGAAGAGTGGAACTGGAATGTGGATCCCATGTTTCTCGCCTGCTGGGTAAACTTCCACATGATCTAAGGTCTAGCTTTAGACGTTTCATCCACCCTCTAAGGATATCTAACCCCACACTAGTGGATTTGGCGTCTGGTTAGAATATGAACCCCAGGTCCAGGAAGATGTGTCACA
This sequence comes from Lampris incognitus, assembly GCF_029633865.1. Lineage (NCBI taxonomy): Eukaryota > Metazoa > Chordata > Actinopteri > Lampriformes > Lampridae > Lampris > Lampris incognitus. The sequence continues at coordinate 49,668,784 of NC_079216.1, forward strand.
GTATGGCAGTAGTTTGAGAGATGTCAACCCAAAGGGCAGAGAGATGAAGAGGGGGTCAAGTCAACTGCCAAGGTTTCAGTTCTCCAGTTGGGCTCAGCAGACCCGAAATCACCGAGAGAAATAACCATGGGAGCAGCTGAACATCACACCCCCAAGAAGTTTTGTACATTCTGTGATAACAACAAGCACTCACTCAACAACTGTGCCAACTTCAAGCTTCTCAGTGCTACCCAGAAATGTACCTGGGTACAAGACGATGGTCACTGTTGGCGCTGTGGTAGAAACCATCAAGCAGCGGATTGCAACTTGAAAATGTGCTGTAAGACTTGTAATAATCAACACCTCCTCGCTCTACACAAGAAGTAAAATTGTCAGAAAATGCAGATGGGGTGACAAGAAGCAAGAGCAAGCAAAATCAGGACCAGGCAAGCCCACTCTCCCAAATGAAACTGTAGAGGTGCTTTACATAGGTAAACCTCCCTGGGGACCCCATGTCCTCCAAAGTCTGCAAAGTGGTGCTCAGGAATAGAGATCAGACTCTGGAGACATATGCCATACTGGACGACGATTCAGAGCGCACCCTGCTTCTCCATTCAGCAACCCAGCAGTTGGGGATTAACGGTCAACCAGAAGACCTGCCTCTGTGAACAGTGGGGCAGCCGAAGCACCTGAGCTCCAGGTGCTTCATGGGGCAGCCGTCTTTTTCACCATCTTGCCAGCGAGTTCCCCTAAGCAGGTCTTCAACATCAAGATGGCCTTCACCACACCAAACCTTGGCTAGGAGAGCATACCTATCCTATCAAAGCCCTGTGGCAGAAATTCAGGCACCTGAGGGATCTTGCCATTCAGCAGTTTGACAGCATCTGTCCTGTCTTGCTCATAGGTTCTGACCCCATTTAATAACACCACTGGAACCAGCACACGTTGAGCCACCCAGGGCTCCGGTGGCCATTAGAACCTGCCTTGGATGGAGATTTCACGGTCCAACCCATGGGGTTAAACAATACCTCATGGAGCAACACTGCCTCTTCACAGCTTAGGGGGCTCCACCAGCAGACCTTTACCAACAAGTTGAAAGGTTATGGCAGATGGATGTGCTCCCCTGGCAGAGCGAAAAAGCCAGCATGAGATCAAGAAGCCATCAACTGCTTGTAGGTAATAACCCAGCGGGTGAAGATACGTAGATGTCATCTACCGCTATGCCACTCCTCTTCTCCGTGTCCAGAACTTCCTGCAACTACGTGCACTAAAGGAGGCCATGCTCCCTCAGCTCAGAAGCACAGAGAGGAGGCTCTCCAAAGCCCCAGCGCAAGCCTCAGCCTTCATAGCAGAGATACAGATGTTGGAAAAGCTGGTTACATTGTCAAACTGGAGCCTGGTGCAGAAGACACACCAACAAGTTGGTACATCCCCCACCGCATGGTGGAACATAATGGGAAGCACCGTGTAGTCTTCAATTGCTCCTTTCAGTTCCAGAGTGTTGATCTCAATAAACTTCTGCTCCCCTGACCAGCACTTAGGTCCTCTCTACTTGCTGTCCTCCTACGCTTTAGGGAACATGCTATTGCTGTGAGCAGTGACATACGTGGGATGTTCCATCAAGTTAGGCTCCTCCCAGAAGATCAGCCACTCGTCCACTTTCTCTGGAGAGATCTCAAACGCGAACAGCCCGCCATATACTAATACAGATTGCTCCCCTTTGGCACGACCTGCAGCCCCTGCTGCACCATATATGCTCTCCAAAAACACACCTTGGGCCACACTCAGCCTGGTGATGCAGTAAGGGAGTCAGTCTTCAAGTACTTCTATGTAGATGTAACCCACATGATTACATGTACCCTGTGACGTATGTAAGTTCCACGAGTAGCCTCTAGGAGGCACACGAGCTACAGAGTTTAAACCATACAAACAACCGTCAACAATAGAGAAGAGAAATACGGATATTTAGAAATACGGACAACTTTGACTATGGATACTTGAATTATTGATATTTGAACTACGGATATTTGAGCTACAGGACATTTGAACTACGACAAAAAAGATCCCTCCCACGAGGCTTCCTTGACAGATGATCTCCTGTTGAAGGAAGAAGGAAAACTCTTTTCTCTTGTGTTTTGTACGCTTCTGGAATCCTGACTGGTTTTTTTAGTACCCCGAACAGCCCCCCTTGCTACACCTTTTGGAACCCTTGGATACCCCCTTTGGATTGCCCCCATCATCGCCCTGGATTTGGATTCATCATCATCGCCTCTACATTAACTTGCCCCTGTGCTTGTGGTAGGATCTGGACATTGCACCTTGCACAGATTGGAAGACTGAATCATTCCCCGTTTTCTTTTCTGTATTATTTTCTTTGAGTGCACTCATACTTTATTTTGGATTATTTTCTTTAATTTGTTAGTGTAGAATATACGGATGATCCGCTGTGGCGACCCCTAACGGGAGCAACCGAAAGTAGTAGTAGTAGTAGTAGTAGTAGTTAGTGTAGAATATGGCTGCATAAGTAATATATTAGAAGGGTATAAAATAGAATATAGATAGATATAGACAATAAATAGAATATTAGGAAGAACTTTTAAAAAGTATAATAGAGTAAAAAAAATATATATATAACACATCTAATTTAGTATTGATATTGAAATAACTTTACTTTGAACTGTTGAAATAAATTGGGTTTTTTTCTGTGATGCCTCAGAGCAGGCATACTGCTCTGTGGCATATTTCAGAACTGAATGTCCCAGTGGTGAGGTTGAGGTGGCATTCCTCACTGCACAGTCTAGAATGACTCCAAAGAAGCAACAATCTACCCCATGCCTGGAGCTGCGTGCTACCTTGTCAGGAGCTCAAATAGCCAAACTACTCAAAACTGAGTTAACACTCCCCATTGAACAGGTTGTATTATGGACTGACACCACCACTGTATTCACCTGGCTGAAGTCGGACTCATGCTGCTATAAGGTGTTCGTGGGCACCAGGGTGGCAGAGATCCATGACCTCACTGCGGGTGACACCTGCCATTATGTGGAGTCTGCCACAAATCCTGCAGATGACATTACATGGGGAAAGCCCCTCTCTGCACTAACAACCAACAGCCGCTGGAGGTGTGGCCCTCCCTTTCTTCTCATCAGACCAGATCAGTGGCCAGAGACCCCCCAACTCCACACAACTGCAGTTCACAGTGAGGAAATGAGAAAGCCAGCCTTCTGTGGACTCGCATCTGCACTGCCTATATCTGATGCCACTCAGTTCACAACCTTCAGTGATCTCAGAACGGCAACCGCTCAATCATTACATGGGGCGGCAAAAGATGCACTCACAGCTGATAAGTATCATAAGGCCCAAACCTCCCTCCTCCAATGAGTGCAGCAAGACTGCTTCCTCACAGATCTTGCCCAGCTGAAGTCAAAAAAGCCAGTGCTAAGCAGCAGCCACCTCCTCACTCTGGCCCCAGAACATGATGAAAATGATGAGCTCATCCGTGTAGGTGGCCACCTATGCCACAGTAATCAGCTCGATCCAGAGGCCATCTATCCAGTCGTGCTTGATGCCAAACACCCAGTCACACAGCTGATCATTAAAGACTTTGATGAACAGCTACACCATCCTGGCCCTGAAAGAGTATTTGCAGAGATTCGTTGCAAATATTGGATTCCATGGGGCAGAGAGGCCATTCGATGGCACACAGAGAAGCCATACCTAGACATCTGTAAGGTTGTTGTGATCATGGACCCTAAGTCACCTTGATCATTGTGGCCAGTAGGAATAGTCACCAACCTTTCCCCTGGACTTGACGACAAAGTAAGATTTGCTGAAATCAAGGTGGGTGACCGTACTTACATACGTCCAGTCGCTAGACTTATTCAACTCCATTCATTGCCACACTAATTGATGGACCGCTGATCCCGTAATGGTCCTGGACTGCCATCCGTGATGAAACCCTGTGACTTATAACCTGATAATCAAAGGGCCTTTTTGGGATTGATTCAGATTTCCTCCAGAAATCTGGGGGTGGCCGTTGAAAAGGCCCTATCTAGCAGCGACATTCTCACCATAATGTTCTTCCTCACTCTCTCTCCCCCCACCAGAATTCCGCCTCACTTTGAGCCAATCAGAACTGAGCCAGGTTCGCCCCTGGTTTTCACCAAAGGTAGTCTGAAGTCCGCCACATGTCAGACGCTTTCCTGGATTGAGGACTTTACCATATACCTTACCCTTCCTTTATGGTAATTATTGTTATCTGGTGTCAAATGCGTCTGGCAAAAAACCACTGAGACATCAGACTGTTGTACAAGGATTGTGGTTATAGTGGTGGCGATAAAAACAGAAAATTGAAGACATCTGCGTGATTCTGATCGATCACCTACAGTGGGTTCTCTTTGACTAAATCCTGCACATAGTTTGCCGGGAAATTACAACTTTCCCACAAGGTTTATCATGTAACTACTTATGTAGTTGTAAGGTGGTTTCACACTACATTGGTATAAGGCAGATGCAAGGAGCTTGTCAAGTGGTTTCAGGATATGAACAAGTGGTTAAGTTCTGCTTGATTGTTGATAAGTGGTCAGAAAAATCCACCATTTGACCAATGTACCCCCGAATGCATAAAATGCAGGATATTTTCGATTAAAAAAAAATTTTTTTTGATTGTGGAAATTAATAGTGAATACTGTGGTGAGTACTGAATTTGCACTGCTCCCTTGCAGTGTGCTTTATATTGTCATGCATTTATTTATGCAGCGATGACATAGTCAAGCCCTTTCACTTAATAGTAAATACAATGCTGTTATAGAATCCAATAGTGTTTTGTTGTTGTTGTTGTTGTTGCTGTTGGTCTTAGCAGTAATTCAGACAGTTGTTTCAGAATTTGGCTGTAGTTGCATGCCCAAGTGTAGATAAATCCTCATTGTTGTCCTCTCTCTCGTTGTAGTATTCACAATTTTTTCTCTGAATATCATTAATGTGTGTGTTAATAGAGCAATATAATAAACTTTTGGCTTCACTTGTGACAGTATGTGACTTGCCATGTCATTTTCCTCCAAGTAAAAGGAAATTGCCTGGCTTGAGGTCCTGTGGAGTTGACAGATTTGGGGTGCTGGCCAAATGGTTCCTAAGTCATTAGCAAAGGTAGTAGCAAGGTTTATTTTTAACTATTTGCCCACTGTTTGCCAGGTTGTTGCTTAGTGGTTGTTACGTCATTGATAGGGACTCACCACATAGTTTTAAGGTGGCTGGCTGATAAGAGATTGCTAAATGGTTTCTAGGTCATTATGCAGGTATTGGGGACAAATGACACTACACAGGTATACTGTCTTTCTGACATCATTGAATACCTTCATAAATGCCTAATTTGTGCAGGTATTGAGTGTTGTTAGAGAGAGGGAGGAATTGTCCAGCCAGTAAGCAAAGGCCACCTACCCCTAGTTATATTTACGTATACAGTTTTGTGTTTTAGTAGACATTGGCTTGAGAGTGACAGTGTGAGTTCAAGGATCAAGCAGTGATATGTTGAGTAGAATGTGGAACCTATCCTTACAAGAAAAACTTTTGTAAATGTGACTCTTACTATCTGCACTGTGGAGGAGTCTGCTCAATGTCTGTCTGATCCCAAATAAAGATGCTAGGGCTCACCACAATGTCCTTTACAGCATCCTTATGCGTCAAGAGTAAATATTGCAACAGTGATCTGCTTCCTTTATGGTAATTGTGTGATGACAAGATTGATTTCCCAGCAAAGAAGGAAAATGTTGCAATCACAGCATGGATGCTATACCCTCCAAAGCACATACACACATGCAACCTTTACCGTCATTAAGCCATCGAGGGGTCATGTGTGAAGAGGGGGCTGGTACCATCATGATGGTAAATGACTTGCAGAAGTTTGAAAACTCAATACTGTAACATTACCACTAATGTCCCATACCAGGAACTGTGTGAACAAAGGCATTATGTTAGCCAAGATGAGCAAGTAAGATGCACTTTGACATATATGAACCAATTATAAAGTTCTCAGAAGCTGACCAGATTATTCAGCAATACTAATTACCCTTAATATTCTCATAAAAGGCTGTTAAAAAAAACAACAACAGGATTGCTGGGTTGTGGCTTGATATTTAACATTTCCTGTATTTGAGTTATTGACAGAAAAACAACAAATGCTTATAAGTTTACAATAAAACAAATCTTCTATATCTTGCTTTGCTCACTAAATAAAATTAAATTAAATTAAAAAAATAAAATAAAAGGGTACATTTGTTCCATGTATCAGAAATATATAAACCATATACTGCATAGCTACCCTGCCCCCAACAAACTTAAACAGGCTTTAACAGATCCTGATTCACAAAAATACAACTTTGGATAAGATGTCTATTAGGAATTGATATTTAGGACACGTTTGAATTAATTAAGCATTTTGGATCAGATTCATGTGCTTTTGTCTCACTGCAGTATCCAAAGCATTAAAAAAGTGTTGTGCAGGAGAGACTGTTCATCCATACAACATACTATAAAAAAATGAGTATTTTATCATGTATTTCATTAACATGTGGCAAAAATGGTAAATTGGGTGGACTCTGGGATAAAGGGGCTCCTTAAAATTACAGCAGACAAAGAGATTAGATGGCAGATCTAATTCTAACCCTCTGTTGCAAGATGTAACTTCCAGGAAAAGACAGCGGAGGATTTAAGTGGAGTTGGTGATAAGTGAATAACCGATTAAAATAACACCAAGGTGTTTCTTGTGTGTGGAAGCAGAAAGTGCTGCCTTTACCAGAAAATTGGCTGCAATATGTTCTGTTAATGTTAGGTAATGTAAATGTGTTTCGAATGTAATGTGGTTTAAGGATTTTTATTTATTATCATATTCTGTCTGTATGACACGCGTGCCCACGGTGCTACCTGAGACCATTAACATGGGCACATGGAGGAATTCAATAAAAAAAATATTTAATATACTTTTCTTGATAGAAAAAACATTAACATAAAATATAGCCTAGTGATGAAGAAAAGGAATAATTCGATTTAACATAGTCTCAAAATACACTGTTGTTTTTGACAGCAAGAGGCACACTATTGACGTGGCCTACCATAGCCCTCCTCCCCCTCCCTCTGATCTGCCCGGGAGTGCAGCATTACAGCAGTAGTGAAAACGTAGCATAGGTCAAGAACAACTGACGATGGCAGAAGCAAAAAAAAAAAAGTAGGTTGTCTAATATTAGCCTCTTTCAGCCATCTAGATTGAACCCAAGTTCTGCAAACTCACAATGAAAATGAACTGGCACTCGGATCAGGGCTGTTTTTTTTTTAATGGCACAGGACATCCAAAAGGTTGCCGACCCCTGATTTAGGAGAAACTCTGAGTAATGGGTGTGTCAGTCCTAATTTTAGACCAAAAATTTAGGAGTCTTAAGAGTATTTCTCAAAGGGTTTTAGTGTTAAAACCAGCTCCTACATCTGTGAAAGGTTAGGGGTAGTCAAAGACTCCTAAGTCGAGCAGTCTGGGTAGTGTAGCGGTCTATTCCGTTGCCTACCAACACGGGGATTTGCCGGATCAAATCCCCGTGTTACCTCCGGCTTGGTCGGGCATCCCTACAGACACAGTTGGCCGTGTCTGCGAATGGGAATGCCGGATGTGGGTGTGTGTCCTGGTCGCTGTCCTCCTCTGGTCTGGCGGGGCGCCTGTTCAGGGGGTAGGGGGAATTGGGGGGAATAGCGTGATCCTCCCACGCGCTACGTCCTCCTGGCGAAATTCCTCCCTGTCAGGTGAAAAGAAGCGGCTGGCTCCTCCACATGTATCGGAGGAGACAGGTGGTAATCTGCAGCCCTCCCCAGATCGGCAGAGGGGGTGGAGCAGTGACCGGGACAACTCAGAAGAGTAGGGTAATTGGTCGGATACAATTGGGGAGGGGGGGGGCTTTTAAATCCATCCATGATCCAAACCGCTTATCCTGCTCTCCGTGATTCCTAAGTCACTAAAACCAAATCACAAACAATCCTAAAATGGCGGCTGCAGCTGCTGGCGGCAATCCACTGGTCAACATTTTAGAAACATTTAATGATACCGAGCTTTTAAAAAGGTATCGCTGTGGTGGACACGTATTGGGGACAGAATTCAACCCAGGAACTAAGGGTTAAGTCATGGTTACCCTGGCAGGTTAACGCAGGGTTAAGTTATGGTTGTCCAGCCAGTTTTCTGGTTATTCTTGCCGCCTCCGCTCAGTCGAGCTGTGGTTTTGTTGTCTCTCTGATTTACCGTGGATTAAAGAAAGTTGCCTACACGGCTAAAGTGTGAACCTACGGTCTTCTCCGTTCCTTCGGCTCTACACTGGTGACCCCGACGTCGGTTTTCGGATAAGTTTTCTGAAACCACACACATTATGGCTACGAACGCCGTTGCAATTAAACTGCCGGAGTTTTGGGAGTCTTCCGCGGCTACGTGGTTCACACAGGCTGAGGCACAGTTCGCGCTCAGAGACATAACAGCGGACGAGACCAGGTACTACTACGTAGTGGCAGCGCTGGGGGGCGCTACGGCTTCCAGGATAAGCGGTTTCATAACCAACCCACCGGCCGATGGTAAATACGCCGCACTTAAACATCTCCTCCTTGAAACTTTTGAACTGTCAACAACGGAGAGAGCACGTCGCCTCTTCGCAATTCAGAGCTTGGGAGATGGCAAACCATCGGAGCTAATGAGCAGGATGTTAAACCTACTGGGTCAAGAAAAGCCATGTTTCCTGTTTATGGAGCTGTTTCTGCGCAACATGCCGCCCCACGTCCAGACTGCGCTCGCTAACTCCACCATCACTGATCCCCGTGAGCTGGCAAAGGAGGCTGACCGATTCTTCGTCGCTACACAACGTTCCTCCCATGCCGGGGTGCTGGCTCCTACCTTCACTGGCCCCCCGCCGACATCGCGGGCGTGGCCCGACGGTGGCGCCACAGCATCAGACCGCTACAAGCCCTCTGGACTCTGTATGTACCACGCTCGATTTGGTGCGAAAGCTAAACGGTGCCGTTCCCCCTGCAACTACAGGCCGACGGGAAACGAGAGGGCCAACACTCAGTAGTGGCCATGAGTGTTGGCGATACGAGCAGGCTACTCTTCATCCTCGACACCATCTCCGGTCGGCGATTTCTTTGTGACACGGCGCACAGAGGAGCGTCCTCCCTGCTACTGACGTCGACATCATGGGCGGGGAGCGGGGCTCCCAGTTGGCGACGGCTGACGGCAGCCCTATCCACACCTACGGCGTGCGGTCTGTAGAACTGTGTTTTGGTGGACAACGTTTCACGTGGGAGTTCGTCATGGCCAATGTAACGCTTCCCCTCCTCGGAGCTGATTTTTTGTGCGCTTACGGTTTGCTCGTGGACATTCAGAACAGCCGTCTGGTCGATGCCTTAACCTTCTCCTCCTTCGCATGTACGCGGAGGGAAGCGGCCTATGCAGGTCTAGCCAACTCTCTCTCAGAAGCAGAGAAGTTCAACCGCCTCCTCGCTGAGTTCCCTGACCTCACCCAGCCTACCTTCTCTGCACCCACCGCTAAGCATGGGGTGGAGCATCACATTGCTACGAAGGGGCCCCCGGTCTACGCCAGAGCCAGGCGTCTCGACCCCGCCAAACTCGCCATTGCCAAGTCTGAGTTCGAGCACCTGGAACGCATGGGGATTATCCGCCGCTCTGACAGCCCGTGGGCGTCCCCACTCCACATCGTCGCTAAGCCTGATGGAGGTTGGCGCCCATGCGGGGACTACCGCCGACTAAATGACGCCACCACGCCCGACCGCTATCCTGTCCCGCATATCCAGGACTTTTCTGCAAACCTGTCTGGCAAACGCGTCTTCTCAAAAGTCGACCTGGTCCGTGGTTATCATCAAGTTCCCGTGCACCCCTCAGACATCCCCAAGACAGCGGTGACTACCCCATTCGGCCTATTTGAATTCCTACGAATGCCATTTGGACTCAAAAACGCGGCCCAGTCCTTTCAGCGGCTGATGGATTCAGTGCTCCGTGGCCTTCCTTTCATCTTCGTCTATTTGGACGACATACTCATCGCCAGCGCCTCCGAGGAAGAACACCTGTCCCATTTTCACGCCCTCTTCACACGCCTCAGCCAGCATGGGCTGATCGTCAACCCGGCGAAGTGCCGGTTCAGGCTGACGGCCATTGATTTCCTCGGGCACCGCATCACTGGGGACGGGGCAGTCCCCCTGCCCTCAAAGGTGGAAGCGGTGGCGGCCTTTCCGCGCCCCCAAACAGCTCGTGCGCTGAGGGAGTTCATCGGGATGGTGACATTCTACCACCGCTTCATTCCCCGAGCCGCCTTTATCATCCGGCCACTGTACGAGGCGCTGAAAGGCATGTCCCCCAACCAGGCGGTCGACTGGACAGCAGAGCGGGACCGTGCGTTCACCGAGACTAAAGCTGCGCTCTCCCAGGCTACCCTGCTAGCGCATCCTTCACCTACAGCGCCTATTTCCACAGCCACGGATGCATCGGACTATGCTGTTGGTGCGGTTCACGAGCAGTGGGTGGAGGGGGCTTGGCAGCCTTTGGCCTTTTTCAGTCGCCAGCTTACACCCCGAGAGCGCAAGTATAGTACTTTTGACAGGGAACTCCTCGGTCTCTGGCTCGCCGTCCGGCATTTCCGTTTCCTGCTAGAGGGCCGCGAGTTTACTGCGTACGTGGACCACAAGCCCCTCACGTTTGCCATGTCCAAGACGGCCGAGCCATGGTCCGCTCGCCAGCAGCGACAACTCTCCTACATTTCGGAATTCACTACCGACATCCAGCACGTCGCTGGTAAGTCTAACCAGGTAGCTGACTGCCTCTCTAGGGCAGTGATTGGAGCGGTCCACCTAGGCCTGGACTATGCACAGATGGCCGCTGACCAGGCCACGGACCCGAGCATCCTCCGTCTCCGGACCTCCGACACGGGGCTCCGCCTGCAGGACGTTCCTTTCAGCGACACAGGTGTCACCCTCCTGTGTGACGTCTCCACAGGACAGCCCAGGCCCATCGTCCCGCACAGCTGGAGACACCCCGTATTTGAAGCTGTGCACGGCCTCTCTCATCCAGGCGGTAAGCCATCCGTGCGCCTGACCTCTGCTAAGTTTGTGTGGGAGGGACTTAAGAGAGACGTGAAAGCGTGGGCCGACTCGTGTGTTGCCTGTCAGCGGGCTAAGATACACCGCCACATTAAGGCGCCCCTGGAATGCTTCGCAGTGCCGGAGAGACGATTTGACCATGTCCACGTCGACCTGGTTGGTCCCCTACCCCCCTCCCATGGGTTCACCTACCTCTTCACTGTGGTGGACAGGACTACGCGGTGGCCTGAAGCTGTTCCCCTGGCATCCACGACGTCTGCTGATGTGGCCCGGGCTTTTATTGGGTCGTGGGTCTCACGTTTCGGTACGCCTTTCGACCTTTCATCTGACCGCGGGCCACAGTTTACCTCAGAGCTATGGAATGCTGTGGGTGAGGCTCTGGGCGTCAAGCTTCATCGCACTACCGCCTACCACCCTCAGGCGAACGGCCTATGTGAGCGCTTCCACCGGTCCATGAAGGCTGCGCTTCGGGCTACTCTCAAGGACTACAACTGGGTCGACAAGCTCCCATGGGTCATGCTGGGCCTGCGGACCGCCCCGAAGGAAGACCTACAAGCCTCCTCTGTGGAGCTGGTGTACGGCACGCCGCTGCGAGTCCCAGGCGATTTCATGCCCAACGCAACGCGTCCCTGGTCAGCTGTGGACCAACGAGCCTCCTTGCTGGACGGGGTCAGACCTTTCACACCCGTCCCTACCGCCCAACACGGCGCTCCGGTGTCCCAGGTGCCCCCAGGTCTGCAGTCAGTGGACTACGTATTCATCCGTCACGACGCACACCGCCCCCCTCTGCAACCCCCTTATGACGGCCCCTTCCGCGTCCTGGAACGGGGAACTAAGCACCTGGTGGTGGATTTTGGGGGCACGGCCGAGCATGTTTCAGTGGACCGAGTTAAACCCGCATACCTGGACTTGACGCAACCGTTGGAGTTAGCCCAACCTCCTCGTCGCGGTCGTCCCCCGGCTCCGCCTCCTCCCCCCGTGGAGGCCCGCGCTGCCTCTTCTGCTCCTCAGGCCGACCTCCACAGGCCCGGCTCAATGCCTCCCAGAGACACTCCGGCCCCTGTTACCCGGAGCCGCCGCGGACGGCCTTTCGTCCCCCCGCGCCTGCCTGACTTCGATTACTAGGGCAAATTCTGGGGGGGCTCATGTGGTGGACACGTATTGGGGACAGAATTCAACCCAGGAACTAAGGGTTAAGTCATGGTTGCCCTGGCAGGTTAACGCAGGGTTAAGTTATGGTTGTCCAGCCAGTTTTCTGGTTATTCTTGCCGCCTCCGCTCAGTCGAGCTTTGGTTTTGTTGTCTCTCTGATTTACCGTTGATTAAAGAAAGTTGCCTACACGGCTTAAGTGTGAACCTACGGTCTTCTCCGTTCCTTCGGCTCTACATCGCCTTAATTGATACCTTTTTAAATCTTTAAAAAAACTTTTCCAAAAAAAAAAAGTTTTTTAAATCGACACGGCCCCTGTCTGGAGCTGCGCCCGAGGAGGAAACACCGAGGGCGGTCTGACAGGACGCGGAAGCGGGGCGGGCTAAGTCAGCTGCTAGCTCATGCAGACCGGCAGTTCCAACAGTCATCCTGGCTGGCGTTCGTATGTGTGTTCTTGTAGTTTTTGGATGGGTTTTTGTCTTTGTGTTGCACTGTTGTGGGCTGGGGAAAACGGCATTTCGTTTGAAATGACAAATAAAGTGTTCCTGATTAATTGTGAGGGCATTATGATCATAGTAGAGCTAGTCAGGGATGCAGTCATTTCACTAACAAACAAACAACCACAACCCATTAACTCCGGAGATAACGGCTGTGACAACTCTACGCTACTTGGCCACAGGGAAAATGTATCTATGCAGCACTGACAAACTAGGTATATCTCGGTCATCTGTCAGTTGTTAAGGCTGTAGGCCTAGCAGGAGCTGAGGACTCAAAAGCGGACTCGTAGACAAAAGGGGAAGACTTTGTGGAAGTCTAATGAAATTAGAAGTCACTGCAGAATGTCAAACTGTAGACAGCAAAAACAAAGGGCAAGATGCAATCCAACTGAATAATTTCAGAAAGGGAAAAAAAATCACAACAAAGGTAAAGGTAGGGCTCAGACAAAATCAGTAGTAAAAACGGGCAGAGATTAAGGCACAGAGAGGGAATAAATCGAGCATATGTAAACAGGGGCTTGACAGAACACATGCGGCAAAGACAGACTCAAATCAAAGAGCAAAATATTAAACAAGATAAGCTTCACAATGAAGAGATGACTTGACAAGATAATCTGACAAGGAGTGTTTATCCAGGCATGGCTTAAAAGCTGTGACTGATGAGGCAAGTGGAAACAGGTGTGGAATACATGGGTTGACTGAGGACAAAACCAGGGACAGGAACTGCCAAGACAAAACAGGGGAGAACTTCAAAATAGAATAGGAAGGACAACAGACAATGATAAAGATAATGGGCTGACTGAAACTATGGGAGAAAATGACTGCTAAAAATAGCTAACTGAACTAAACTAAGAGACATAGTAAAATGTCATTTTCAACAAAAAAGAAGGCAGTTCCCGCAGGAGATGAGGAGGGATGGATGATACCAGCAGCCAGTGATTCCAAAATGCATTTGTTCATGACTTTATTTCAGAGGGAGTAAAGTCGACCCTTAGGGGGAGTGGCACTCAGAAGGAGATCTACTGCACAGCATAGGGCCTATGAGGGGGGAGGGAAAGTGCACTAGACTTGCTGAACACAGGTTTGAGGTCAGGATCACATTACAAAAGTCTGGGAATTCCTCAACGGCTGTGGGGAAAGAAGAGACAGGGATCATGGCAGACCCTAAGACATGGACAGGCAGAAGGGGCTCCACCCCAAAATAGTGTTGTCAGCCCAGTTTGTGAGGATTGTCCAAAGACAACCAGGGGAAACCAAGAACAGTGGGGTGGGTACATGAGGATTCTCCATGATATGAAAGGAGATTACCTCTGAGTGGTTGCCTGAAATTCTTAATGACACAGGAACTGTTTTGTGGGTGATGGAACTCAGACAGGTGCCATCTAGGGCTTGGGCAGTGAGAGGTTGATCCAGGGCTTGTACAGGAATCCCACGCTTCTTGGCAGTGGCAGAACATATGAGATTCCTATCAGCTCCAGAATCAAGAGCACAGAGAGCATGGAACTGATTATCACTGATGAGCACTACAGGTAAATAAGGAATGTCTGATTGGGGTGTGATTCTGGATAGTGCCCACCAGGCCCCCTAAACTCACTGGTGGGGATCTCCTTTTAAAGGACAGGACCGGCAAAAATGATTAATTTGACCACAGTAAAACATGCCTTCATTTCCTGTTGGTGCTGTTGCTCCTCCGCTGTCATCCAGACTCAGTCCAGCTGCATAGACTCGGCAGGTAGGCTAGTGGGCTGAGAAGTGAATGGTCTTATTCTAGTATTCACGTGAGTCCTCTCTTTCACCCTCTGTCTGATGTGTGTATCAATGTGACCCGCCAGGTCCATAAGGCTTGAAAGATCTAAGGGCAGTTCTCATGAAACTAATTCATCCTTAACTGGATCCGATAAACTATTCAAAAATGTGTCAAAGAGGGCCTGATCATCCCACCCGCATGAAGATGCCAACGTGCGGAACTCAATGGCATAAACAAACTGAACATGTACCTTGTCAAAGCCCCATGATCTCCCTCGCTGCCTCTCTGCCAGAAAAAAAACTGGTCAAAATCTCCCCTCATCTCATATGTGAACTCCTAGTAGTTGGAGTAGCATGGAGCATTGGC